>NC_080172.1:61388573-61617388 GCF_950295315.1 Erinaceus europaeus
AGGAAGATGGGTCCTAAAATTGGGGCAGCTTGGAATGTTCCTACTAATGACCACAGAATGTGAGCTCAGATCTACAGGGATGCAGAGGTCACATAGGCTCCTAAGCTGAATATGGGCCCCAGACCAAATTAAATTGATGGGGTTTACAGTCAACAAAATTTATACACCTTTCCCATATTTGGGAGCTACTCTCTTCCATGATCCAGCTTTCTGGTCCTTTTTCCAGCCATGACATAATCTCCCCAGACAATAACTTGGATCCACTGGCGTATCAGATATCTTTCTCTCCCCCTCTCTATCTTCCCTTCCTCTCTCCATTTCTCTCTGCCCTATATAACAATGACATCAATAACAACAATAATAACTACTACAACATAAAAAAAACAAGGGAAACAAAAGGGAAAATAAAAATTTTTTTTTTAATTTTTTTAAATCAAAGGTTGGGAGTCATGCGGTAGTGCAGTGAGTTAAATGCAAGTGGCGTGAAGTGCAAGGACTAGCATAAGGTTCAAGCCCCCGGCTCCCTACCTGCAGGGGAGTCACTTCACAGACAGTGAAACAGGTCTGCAGGTTTCTTTCTCTCCCCCTCTCTGTCTTTCCCTCCTCTCTCCATTTCTCTCTGTCCTATCCAACAATAATAATAAGTAAATGTTTTTTAAAAAATAAAAGGCTGAAAGAAAACATATCAAAGAAAACAAATTTATACTAAAGAATAAAAATAAATCAATTCATTTATTTAAAAGGATTTTGGTAAGTCGGGAAGTAAAAGACAATTACCAAATAGTTTTACTCATATGTGGAATATAAAAAACAAGGAAAATCACTTGGCAAAGCACAACAAAATTCTTTAAAACATGGTGATTATTAGGAGGACAGAGGAAGTGGGTTGAGAGGAAAGAGTAGGTGATTTTGAAATTATAACAGCACAAATATTTTGGTGTTGGGCGTAGCAAACTATATTCAGTGTTATAAGAATGAAGTTGCACCCTTGAAATTTTATAGTATTGGAAACCAATAATAAATTAGTAGCACTATTAAAATGAGTTTTGCTTAGTAAATGACTTTTACTCCCAGTATCTTCCCCAAAAGTACTGAAGAAAGGTACTAAAAGCAGGGTGTAGGGGGTAGAAGCTGAGAACAAACTCAACAGGAAACTACTTTAAATTTACAGTACTTGGTGTGGTGTGGAACTATACACTATAATCCTACAATCTTGTAACCCACTCTTATGACAAATAATTTTTTAAATTGCTTATTTATCATTTTTATAAAGCACTAAAAACAGCAACCATAGGGAGGAAATCATGTATATCACTAGATTGGCTACTGAGTGGTTTTCTGTGAATAGTATCATAATTATTTCCTCCATGTTCTCTCAAATTCGTATTTACTGAGTAGGTAAGTCATTCAATAAAATACTCAATTTGGACAATGAAATAAGTTAATTTTTATTCTGACTTTTCATCAATATCAACATAACATTTTTGGCAGTCAGTCAACAATATTTATACACCTTTCCCATATTTGAGAGCTACTCTCTTCCCTGATCCAGCTGCCTAGCCCTTTTTCCAGTCATGACATCATCTCTCCAGACAATAAATTGGATCCACTTGTATATCAGATGTCAGGCTCAGAAAAAAAAAAAAAAAAAAAAAACACTAGTATAGTCATGGGGTCCTTTGGAATAGAACTAAAATAGACCTACTAGCTATCTACAAAACAGAGATACCCCCCCATTCTTCATCTGCACTATTCCAGCCTTTAGGTTCATGATTAACCAACAATTTGTTTTATATGTTAACTCTCTTTTCAGCCACCAGGTTCCAGATGCTAACATGATGCCAACCTGACTTCCCTGAACAGACAATCCCACCAGTGTGTCCTGGAGTCCCGCTTCCCCAGAGCTCTGCCCCACTAGGGAAAGAGACAGACTGGGAGTTCAGTGAGGAAGCAATTACAGAAGCCGGACCTTCCACCTTCTGCACCCCATAATGACTCTGGGTCCATACTCCCAGAAGGATAAAGAATAGGAAAGTTATCAGGGGAGGGGATGGGATACGGAGTTCTGATGGTGGGAATTGAGTGGAGTTGTACCCCTCTTATCCTATGGTTTTTATCAGTGTTTCCTTTTTATAAATTATTTTTTTTAATTTTCAGCAAGACAACTATATAGAACTGAAATTAATTATTTTTAGGAACTAGTTTCAAGTAAATAGTATATATATATATATATATATATATATATATATATATATTCACCTAAAGCAGTTCTCAACTTTGAGATGTACTATTTTTATTATAGTATTTATTTCCCTTACCAATAAAACTGATGTTATTTTGTCCCTAATTTAAAACTAAGTTAAAATTTTAAGTCTATTCAAGTAAATGCTGAACACAATTTACAAATTAATTAACTATTAGAAATCTTAAGAAATGAATATATAAGCTATTCATAAATTGATAGAAAACATACTTCTCATTTTCAAGTTCAGTTTTCAGCTCTTTAAGTTGTCTGGAAAAATGTTGTTCACTTGCTGCAACAGCAGTTAACTGTTTTTCCAAATCATCTATTGTTTTCTGGAAAATAAATTATAGATCCACAACAAATTCTTTTTTTTACAATTTTCTCATTTACAAAATTTGGTGACTAAGTTATGTATTTGGCAAGAATTTGATTGAAAAATATGTCAATTTTCAAAATGTTAAGTGTATTTAACATTTACTTTACATAAGTAAATAACCATATCAGAAAGGCAAAAGCACAAAGATAACTATTATATCTAATAATCATAACTTTTACATAACTCATAAAAATTAAACAATTTGTTGGCCCAGGAGGTGGCGCAGTGGATAAAGTGTTTGACTCTCAAGCATGAGGTCCTGAGTTCACTCTCCAGCAACACATGTACCAGAGTGATGTCTGGTTCTTTATCTCTCTTCTCCTCTTTCTCATTAGTAAATAAATTAAAATCTTTTTAAAAAATTAAATAATTTGTTTTAAAATTGCAAATGCTATAATTTTAAAACAATGACTAACAAAAGCAGTATCTGTAAATCCCACAAATCATAACATTACATGTAAAAGTTATAAAATATTGTCAATATTACTCACCCAAGTAATTAATTTCTATGATAGTTTTATATTAAGAGGATGCTAATTAATGGAATCAGAGAGTATCTTTAAAGCTAAGCTATTCTTACTATTATAAAAATGTGACACTTAAGAAGCAAGATAAGAGGGGCCAGAAGGTGGTACACTGGATTGAGTACACACATTACCATGCACAAGACCCTAGGTTCAAGCCTCTCTCCTGTCACCCCATCCCGCCTGCAAAGGGGAAAGTTCACTGCTACAAATGTCTCTGTTTCTTTCTACCTCCGTATATCCCCTCCTCCTCTCAATTTCCCTCTGTCCTATCAAATTAAAAAATAAGTAAAAATTGAAAAAAAATCAAGGGGTGAAGCTTGTACTGGGTGAGGCATGTTGCAGCAAAGTAAAAGAGAGATTCAGAAGGGAAGGGGTAGGATGATGATGGGAGTGGTGTGCAGACACCTGTCATGTGGAGATAAAAGTACCCATGTGTCAACAACTGTCCTGCAAACCATTATTTCCTCCAATAAAATGATTTTTTGAAAAGAAAACAAAGTGTTAAGTCATCAAAATAGCTCATTCAGTGTGCTGCTTTGCCATGTGCAAGACCCAGGTTTGAGTCAGGCCCCAATCACAGTCAAGAAAAACTTTGACTTTTTTTGAAAGTTTTTGAAAAACGTTTTTGGTGCTATGGTCTCTTTCACACTCTGTCTCTGCCTCTGCCTCTTTGTTTCTATCTTTTGGAAAACTGATACAGTAAAAGCATTCTTTATGAAAAGATATTATAAAAAACCATTATAAACTAAGACTTTAATAAAGTTTAATTTTAAATGTATTAAAAACTCAGGCTGGGCTAGTGAAATAGCTCACTTGAATAGTGTGCTGCTTTGCCATGTGTACAACCCTGGTTCAAGCCCAGCCACCACTGCACTGAAGGAACCTTCAGTACTGTGGTCACTTTCCCTTTCTCTCTCTCTCTGCCTCTTTACCTTTCTGTCTCTATTCAAAGAAAATAAAGAAGAAAAATGAAATATTCAAAGCATATAAGATGTAGCATTATGCATATATTGATATATTAAATGATGGCATTTCTTTCCCAAATTTATAATATGAAAGTTCCATAGATTTTAACATTGTTATCATACTAAATATAGGAGAAATATATACAGGAATATTACAAAGACAATCTTCACAAATTTAACAGTTACACCATAGTATATGGTTTAAGTCTGTACTATGGTCGAAAGATACTTGAGGAAAAAAAAGGCTTTCCTGTTTAAACAAACCTCTCTGGTTTGGAGTAGACCAATCAGTTCTTGCTCTGTTCCTTTTAAGTCTTCAGCAATCTTTTCAAACTGTTTGTTTTCATCTAAATGCTTTTGTTTTTCTGCCTAGTTAAGAAAACCAATAAATCATGTCAAAATACATACATATTTAAAATAATCAAACAGACTAAATGAGTTGTAGATAAAAGGGTGAGTTTGTCTTTGGCAAAAAGTTTTTTTAAAAGAAAAGTAACTGCTGTATGCACCGAAGTAAAAGACTAGAGCATTGGGGAGGAGAATGGGAGCGGGTTTCAGGTCTTGGTGCATGATGGTGAAGTAGGACCTAACCTGGGGTTAGAATGTTTTGCAGAAAAACTGAGAGATTTTACACATGTACCAACAACTGTATTTCTGTATTTACTGCTGACTATAAACCATTAATCCCCCAACAAAAAAGTATTTATTTATAGAGAAGTAAGTCATTATTAGCATAATTTCAAAACTAAGTTTGATGACAGAAGATTTAAAAATATATACTATAAATCAAAAGTGCACAATAGTTTGCAGTGAACCAATAAATGAAGGAAGCAAGTAGAAAGACCTAAAAAGACACGATAAAGTACCTAATAACATAGTTTCTACTTAGACCTAGATACCCTCCTCACCTACTTCCTATTACACTTCCTTCGGTTACTCCAAAGCTAACTTTATCAAAGTAAGGACTACAAAAGTTGAATAAGGGCAAGAGATTGGCATACTTTAATAATGACTCTTAGGTCACTATCAGGCCACCCCATCAGCTGGGGCCCTAGTTGGAGAGTACTGGGATTCCTACACAGACATGATGATCCTACACCTCTAATAGATTTCTCTCTCCATTTGTCACTGGTCATCTCCAACAGGAACAACACAATGGACCCCTTTGTGGGCCCCCATAGGACCTTGCCCTCAATGTGGATCAACAATGGTAGAGAATATTCCATCCTCTGAAGGGAGGCTGGATAACATACTCTACCTACCACCTGAGGAAGATGGGTCCTGAAATTAGTGCAACTTGGAATGTTCCTACTCATGACCACAGAATGTGAGTTTGGACCTACAGGGATTCAGAGGTTACATACGCTCCTATGCTGAATATGGGACCTAGATCAAATTGATGGGGTTTACAATCAACAATATTTATACACCTTTCCCATATTTGGGAGCTACTCTCTTCCCTGATCCAGCTTCCTAGCCCTTTTTCCAGCCATGACATCATCTCCTGAGACAATAACTTGGGTCCACCTGCATATCAGATGTCAGACTCAGGAAAAAACTAATAAATTCATGGCGCCCTTTGGAATATACCTAATATAGACCTACTAGCTATTTCCAAAACAGAGACCCCCAAATATTCATCTGGACTCTTCCAGTCTTTAGGTTCATGATTAGTCAACAATTTGTTTGGCTTTGTATGTTAACTCTCTTTTCAGCCACCAGGTTCCAGATGATAACATGATGCCAACCTGACTTCCCTGGACAGACAACCCCACCAATGTGTCCTGGAGCCCCGCTTCCCCAGAGCTCTGCCCCACTAGGGAAAGAGAGAGATAGGCTGGGAATATTTATGGACCTGTCAATGCCTATGCTCAGCGGGGAAGCAATTACAGAAGCCAGACCTTCCACCTTCTGCACCCCATAATGACCCTGGGTCCATACTCCCAGAAGGATAAAGAATAGGAAGGCTATCAGGGGAGGGGATGGGATACAGAATTCTGGTGGTGGGAATTGTACACCTCTTATCCTATGGTCTTGTCATTGTTTCCGTTTTATAAATAAAACTTTAAAAAATAATATCCTGGAATATTTTTATTTTAAAAGTTCATTTAAGGAGGCCAGGAGGTGGTGTACCCAGTTAAGTGCATGCATTACCATATATGAGGATTCAGGTTTGAGGCCCCACTCCCCACCTGCAGAGGGGAGGCTTCACAAATGATAAAGCAGGTCTGCAGGTGACTTTCTTTCTCTTTCCATGCCTAACTCCCTCTCCCCTCTCAATTTCTATTTGTCCTACCAAATGAAATAATAATAATGATCTCACTCATAGAAGTTGAGAAATAAGAATATAAAGTGAAACACAAAGCAGAACTAGGACTAGGTTTGGTACCTGACACCAAAGTAAAGGACTCTGGGGGAAGGGGATTCAGGTCCTGGTGCACTATAGTGGAAGAGGACCCAGGCTGGGGGTGAGATGTATTACATAAAATTGAGAAATTCTGTACATGTACCAACAACTGTATATACTATAAACCATTAATCCCCCTATAAAATGTAATAGTAAAATAAAGCACAAAAGTCTTTGAATTAAAAGTTTATCTTGTGTATAAGTCACTCCAATTTACTAGCATTATTAGTCACTCATTATTTTACCAATTCTGCTTGTCCTTATATTTCACTAAAATATGTTTTTTTAAAAAAATATTCCCTTTTGTTGCCCTTGTTTTTTTATTGTTGTTGTAGTTATTATTGTTGTTGTTATTGATGTCATCGTTGTTAGGACAGAGAAATGGAGAGAGGAGGGAAAGACAGAGGGGGGAGAGAAAGATGGACACCTGCAGACCTGCTTCACCACCTGTGAAGCAACTCCCCTACAGGTGGGGAGCCAGGGGCTCAAACCGGGTTCCTTATGCAGGTCCTTGCACTTTGCGCCACGTGCGCTTAACTCACTGCGCTACTGCCCGACTCCCTAAAATATGTTTTAATATTGATGCAATGGTTGTTACTCTGCCTTATTTAATAACATAGAAGTTTAATTCTTCATATGCATGAACTGACATTTGAATAGTTATCAACAACTCCTATTCCTTTAATATTTATTTATTTATTTATTTATTGGATAGAGACAGAGAAACTGAGAGGAGAGGAGAAGATACGGAGGAAGACAGAGAGACACCTGCAGCTCTGCTTCACCGCTCATGAAGTTTTCCCCCTACAGGTGGGGACCAGGGGCTTGAGCAGTGTAATGTGAGTGCTTAACCAGGTGTGTCACTGGCTGGCCCCTCAACTCCTATTTCTTTAACGTTATCAAATTTCTAGTATTATTCATCCAAACAAGTGATTTTTAAATCAATTAATTTCATCAGAACATGCTCACTTTAGGCTGAGGATATTGCATAATGGAGTTGTAAAAAGAAAGTGTGTTTTATGCATGAGGTTCCAAACTCCGAGGTTCAATCCCCAGCACTACTATAAGCCAGCACTAAACAGTGCTCTGGAAATCAACCAATCAATCAATCAGTAATAAGAAATAAAAAGTAAAGAATGTGCCCATTTTATCAAATACACCATTTTAAATAAATTGCCAAAAATTCAATGTTCTACATAACCAAGGATAATCAAAACTATATAGCCTACAGATCAAATTTAGCTATAGTCTTCTATACCAGAGTTGGCAAAATATAGTCTAGAAAATCAAATCAAGGGACCAGGTGATGGCACACCTGGTTGAGCACATGTTACAATGTGTAAGGACCCAGGTTCAAGCCCCCAGTCCCCACCTGCAGGGGGGTAAGCCTTGCAAGTGGTGAAGCAGTGCTGCAGGTATCTCTCTGTATCCCTCCCTATCTCCCACTTTCCCTCTTGATTTCTGGCTGTCTCTATCCAATAAATAAATATAATAAAAAACTTAAAAATAATAAAATAAAATCAGTTGACAGTCTACTTCAGGTCTCTTGTCACATTTTACAAGGTTGTTTAAAATTGAAAGAAGCAAGGAGGAGGAGAGAACTAGCATTCTGTCTAGGGCCCATAAAATCTAAAGTATTGAGTAGTCCCATACAAAAACTGCCAACTCATGTATTACACCATGTAATGAATTAAAATATATAAATAATAATGAAGTCCTAACAAATTCATTAAATTTAATTCTCCCTCAAACACGAAGTATTGGCAATAGATAACTTGTGATTCAATATGTATACCACACAAACTTCTCAAATTTGAAGCTTTGTGGCTCAAAGAACACCAAATTTGTGCTTTATCAACTACAAAATGTTCACAATTGATCTTACCTAAATGTATTTTCAATACGTACAAATAATATAAAATTGCACTAAGATAATGATCAAGATATATAAAACTAGGTATAGAGAACCAGCAAGATAGCTCGCATGAATAGTATGATTCTTTGCTATGTGTGTAAACCAAAGTTTGAGCCCAGTCCCAACCACACTAAAGGATTTTTTGGTGCTGTTGCTTCTTTCACTCTCTCCCTCTCTGCAAAGGAGGAAAGGAAGGCAGGCAGGCAGGCAGGAAAGAAGGAAGAGACAGGGGAGGAGAAGGGAGGGGAGGGGAGGGGAGGGGAGGGGAGGGGAGGGGTAGGACAGGAGGAGACAAATATTTTTTTTTATTTTAGCTACAAAAAACTAGCATAAAACCTCTAAAGTGTGAAAGTCTGAATCAGTGAGTCTAAATTACTTTTTGCAAATATTACTGAAAGATATTATACACTTACCAATATCTTTTTCAGGTCTTCAAGTTCTATATCTTTATTATTTTTAAGCTTAGTCATCTCTTCTAAAATAAACAAAAAATAATAAATAAAATAAACAAAAAATGTAAATGTTTTAAAAGCTAAATTTAAATAATAAGAAAGGAAAAAAAGAAATAAGAATAATGTATTTTGAAGGAGAAAGCCAAGTTATATGGGTTAATAATTATAGAATTATTTAAAGCAAATAATAAACCATGGAGAAAATTATAAAACTATTCTAGGAAAACACCTATTAGTCCACTTTAACTTATACAAATTATATAGACATATATATGTATATATATTGGATTTTTCAATAGCACTATATATACTTATCTTTTTTTTTTTTTTTTGCCTTCAGGGTTATCACTAGAGCTCAATGCAGGCACTACGAATCCACTACTCCTGGTAGCCATTTTTTTCCATTTTATTGGACAGGACAGAGAGAAATTGAGAGGAGAGGGGAAAGACAGAGAAGGGGGAGAAAAAGATAAACACCTGCAGACCTGCTTTACAGCTTGTGAAGCAACTCCCCTGCAGGTGAGGACTGGGGGCTCAAACCCCAGTCTTTGAGCAGGCCCTTTTGTATGATGTGCACTTAACCTGGTGCACCACCGCCTGGCCCCTATACTCTTTAATTCTCTATAGTTCTAGACTAGGGTTAGACATGTAATTCTCTAAATCTTACCGAGTTCACTTGATTTCTTCTGAAGTTCCATGGTAAGTACATTCAATTGATCCTCACTTTTTTCCAATCTTTTAAAATAAGTTAGTTTACAATGTAAAATATACTTTTAGTCAGAATTCAATAAATAACACAAATCGGAGTGATTTAGCACCAATACATTTTAGTAAAAATTCATTCACTCAATTAGTAAAACTCTGTGCCTGATAGCTTAACTCTTCAAAATAAGATATTACTAGTTGTAAATTGACTGTGTGTGTGTGTATGTGTGTGTGTGTGTGTGTGTGTGTGTGTGTTTGTGTGTAACCATAGTGGATATGGTTTAAATAAACTTAGTATAAAACTATTATACTGATTTCTATATTATGAACAATATAAATATGCAATATAAATATATATTTGCAATATAAATATTGCACAGATGTGCAATGTACTTAATCCCTCCTTTCCATTACCTTGTTTACAAAACTGAAGTATCTGAAACAACATTAAAGTTAGTTGCAATTTTAAAAATTTAAAAATCATCTTAACAGGTTGATCAAGAATTTAGGGACCAGGAGATAGCTCACCTGGTACAGCACATGCCCTACTGTGTGTAGGGCCCTGGGTTTCAGTCCCAGTACCTCATGGGAGCACCATGGATGGTACCCCAGAAACTCCATAGTTTATGAAACAATACTATGGAGCAGTATGCTCCATTTTTGCACTCTCTCTCTCTCAAAATATAGAATGAAAATGAATTGTAAGACCACTTACTGGTAATACCATACACATATGGAATGGGTTTATTTCTTAGCATTGTATTTTTAAAATAAGATAATGTATATGCATCTGGTGGAAATGTCAGTTGGTTCAACCCCTGTGGAAAGCAGTCTGGAGAACTCTCAGAAGGCTAGAGATGGGACTACAGTATGACCCTGCAATTCCTCTCCTGGAGATAGATCCTAAGAAACCAAACACACTCATCCAAAAAAAAAAAAAATGTGTACACCTATGTTCATAGCAATGCAATTTTTTTTAAAGATTTATTTATGAGAAAGATGGGAGGAGAGAGAGAGAACCAGTCATCACTCTGGCACATGTGCTGCCGGGTATCGAACTCAGGGCCTCATGCTGGAGAGTCCAAAGCTTTACCACTGCGCCACCTCCCAGACCACAGTAACGTAATTTGTAATAGCCAAAACCTAGAAGCAACCTAGGTGCCTAACAACAGGTAAGTAGCTGAGAAAGTTGTGGTCTATATACACAATGGAACACTACTCAGCTATTAAAAACAATGAATCCCCCTCCTTTACCTCATCTTGGATGGAGCTTGATGGAATCATGCTATGAGATAAACCAGGAAGAGAAGGATGAGTATGGGATGATCACATTCATAGACAGATGTTGAGAAGTAAGAACAGAAAGGGAAATACAAAGCAGAACTTGGAGTGGAATTGGTGTATTGCACCAAAGTAAAGGACTCCGGAGAGAAGGGGGAATTTCAAGTCCTGGTGCAATATGGTGGAGAAGGACCTAGACTGGGGGTGAAAGTGTTTTACAGAAAACTGAGAAATTTTACACATGTACCAACAACTGTATTTACTGTTACTGTAAACCATGAATCCCCCAATAAAAAATTTTAAAAGATAATGTATATGAGATTGGTTGCAATAGAAAAACTTGGCTTTCTTCTTTCACTGTGGACAAGCAATAAAGAATTTACTAGGCTAAATCAAACTAAAAGCAGAAGTTGCTTTTCCACCCTGCTGGATTTAATTAACTTTACTGCTAGTGGGACAAAATAATTACCTAAGCCTCGATACACAGGTTTTATAATACTATTTCCTTAATGAAAAGTAGTGAAATGAGCAAGATTTTTACTCAAGTGTTAGGCAAACTCCTTAGATAAAATGCAAATATGAAAGTTTTTATATATAGTTCACCATATTCATTAATCAACTACAAGTACACTTATATCAGGCAAGTTAATTTTATAAATAAGAAAAAATATTGTAGACCCCAGTAAAACATATTCTATAGGCTAGAAAGTTATTTCCATGAAGCTATTAATAATCCATAGTTTAATATCCCATCTCTGCATCAGCACTAATGGTGCTATTGATTTTATTCTAAAGCACAAATGAAAATTACCCTAGAGAATATATATCTTTTCCTAAGATGCCTGCCTACCCAACACAAAATTTTAAAATGCATTCCCACTTAAAATATTGGTTATAGGAATTACAATGAACAGAAAATGGAACTTATTATTAAAATAAATTGTTTTTACACGATATGTAAAAAATATTTTTACCTTTGCTGTTCTGTTGTCAATAATTCTTTCAAGTTGCATATAGTTGTTTTAAGTTCAGTAACCAAAGATGAATAATTGGTTTTAGTTTTATTAAATTCTTCCAGCTGAGCTTCTTTTTCTCCAGTAAGCTGATATATTTTTTTTGTTGCTACCTGTAAATCTTCCTCTAAAGCCTTTTGAGTATTCTAAATGCAATAAAGTATAAAACAAAAGCTATGATCCAACGGCCTTAAGAGAAAAAAAATGAACTCATCTGCTTCTGTCATTTGAAGCCCCTCTCTTTCTCTTTATCCTCTTACCTCTACTCCTCTCTTACTACTCTGCCCACCACTACTCAATTTCAATTTATCTTTCCTCCAAAGTCTACCTATCTTCCTGATTTTCCATGGAATCTTCCTAGTTAGTCCAACCCAAAACATTCTTTCTGTTCTTAAAATTAGTGTAGCAATTTTTTACTAAAACACTCTTTTGGTAACTAGCATAGTCTATTAAAATAATTTTATTTATAGTTCTTATGTGTTTTTATCTGGTGTCAAAATACAAACTATAAGCAATTTGACAATAGGAGTTGCTTTAATTCTATCTGAAGCTCCTTCTTGGGTTTTTGTAAATAGTACTAACATCTGATAACTATCTGCTGACTAAGTAACAATGTGAGACTTATCACATACTAATCAATTTATAATCATACCATACTTTTTTTTTATCAGAGCATTGATCAGCTCTGGCTTAAGATGGTGTGGGGATTGCACCTGGAACCTTGGAGCCTCAGGCATGAGAGTCTCTTTGCATAACCATTATGCTATCTACCCCTGCCCCCAATCATACCATACTTCTTTGCAAAGACAGTTTACTATCTTCCAGCTCTGATGTCAAATGATCTTGCTTCTCATTTGATTCTTTTAAGTTTTCATTCTGTAGTTCTAAAAGATAAAGTTATTGATAGGTAATAGTTAAGAGAAAACACATTAAAGTCTGGGAAATGGTTAACCAAAGGGAATATATACTTTACTATGCACAAGGACCTGGGTTTGAGCCTCCAATAATCTTATGGAAGCATCACGCTAAGGGAAGCTTCATAAAAAAGGAAGCAGTACAGTGATCTGTCTCCTATTTCTGTCCCTCCCTACCATTCACCATCATAAGGATCCTAGTGGGATGCATTGGATCGACCTTCTCATGGTGCATCCCGTAAGTACCCATTTATTGGGGAAACTGACGATCCTTTCTAGCCGACTGAATCCACATGGATCCCAGTCACTTTCAAAGCCAGCAACAAGCAGACATCAGGCTCAACCTGACGCTGTTGACTGGCTACGGAAGAAGGGCAAACGCTAGAAGAAGAAGAGGATCCTAGTTCAAGCCCCGGCTCCCCCATGCGGGGATGAGGGTAGGGGATCACTTCACAAACAGTGAAGCATGTCTGAGGTGTCTTTCCTCCTTTCTAGTCTCCTCCACCCCTCTCAATTTCTGTTATATCCAAAAAATCAAAGAAAAAAATGGCTATAGGAGCAGTGGGGATTCATAGTGCAGGCACCGAGCCCCCACGATACTCACTCATTCATACATAAAGTATTTACTGAGTGCCAGACCTTCCACCTTCTGCACCCCATAAGTAATTTTGATCCATACTCTCAGAGGGATAAAGAATAGGAAACTTCCAGTGGAGGGAATGGGACACAGAACTCTGGTGGTGGGAATTGTAAGGAACTGTACCCTTGTTATCTTATAATCTTGCTAATCATTATTAAATCACTAATAAAAAAGTATTTATTGAGTGCCTAATGTATTCCAGGTGCTTTTCTAGTCATTAGAATGTACTAGTGAACAAAGAAATTTAAAGACAAAATTCTATTTCCACATATCACTTAGTTGAAACTTTAAAGAAAGTTAATTTGGAAAAGGTAAAGAAAGAGGAGCACATGTACTTTGAAAACACTTCCTAAAGTGATCCAGTTCTGTTCTCCTCTAACTGGTTCAATCTAGATTGAAAATTATAATGCTAGAAAGCATTACAACAGAATTATAATGAAGGTAAAATTTTTAAAGAGATGCAAAATATATAATAAATACATACTACTATATTTCTTATATAAATTCTTACTTGTTTTTTCCTCTAATTGATTAACTTTATCTCTGGATTCCTCTAGAAGAATTGTTAAATCTTTCATTTTATTTTCTCTCTCGGTACTTTGAGTCAGTAGCAGCGATATCTAAAATAAAATATGTAACTGTATTATATACTAAAAATTAAATATTACACATTAGTATTTATCAACTATGATTATTTACTAGTATTTTTTCAACTGGCAGTATCTAGTATTTAGCACAAACCTGCATAACACATCAAATGAATTAATAAGCTAATACAATATACCCAATGTGATAGTATAATTTTAGGTTACTACTGAGATTGTATAATACAACCTATATAGACTCAGTAGTAACCTAAAATTATACTATCATAAGTGTTATTTATGTTATGAATATTAAGTGTCATTTAAGAACTAGTTCATTCCAGAAACCACATAGTATAAAGAGTTCACGGAACTCGCCATCAACAAGCTCATAGGCTAGACTAGCTTAAATAAACAACTATAGCTTAGTATTATTAGTATTAGAGCAAAATCATTACACGAATCAAGAAAGGAATACTTGGGCAGGGGTAGATAATTTAATGGTTATGTAAAGACACACTCGTGCCTAGGGCTCCAAAGTCCCAGGTTCAATCCTCCCAGACCACAATCAGCCAGAACTGAGCAGTGCTCTTGCAAAAAGAAAATTAAAAGGGGGGAATATCTATAAACCAGCTGAGTGTGTAATCAAATATTATTCATTTTTAGATAACTACATTGAATCTTGATAGACAAGCAAAAATTAATCAGGCAAACACAAGAAAATGAACTTTAACCTTCCAATGGAGAGGATGGATACAGAACTCTGATGGTAGGAATTATATGGAACTGTACCCCTCTTATCCTACAATCTTGTTAATAATATTTAAGTAACTAATAAAAAATTTTTTAAAAATAAAATGAATATTCTAGATTCACACTGTCCAGAGTACTGAAATATCATTAATAAAACAAAATTAAAAAGGGAATAGTAAAACTCTGTCTTGGTTGTTCCCATTCTGCCATGCCAACCTGGATCCAAAAATGCCATAATCAAATTTACATCCCTAAGCAGGACCTTTTGAGAACTGTAAGGAAGGGGAGGAGGTCTTACACATGATAAATGATAACACTAGAATTTCACACATTATCTTACAGAAAATCATCAGAGATTCTACCCATACAACCAGAATGCCAAAAAGAGTTTTAGTAGCTCATTCTATTTTCATGTTCTCTACAGTAAAGACACTTTTAATTTTTATTTATATTTTTTATCATTTCCTTGATGGGATTAATGGTTTACAGCATGTTTGTTGATACACGGGTACAATTTCTCATCTCCCCATGAAAGGTGCCTGCAGAACACTGTCACCCCAACTTAGGTCCTTTTCCACTATCATCCACTATTATCACCCTCTCCTTCCTCCTCCTTCCCCAGAGTTCTTTGTTTGGGTGCAATATACCATACCCAGTCCAAGTTTCATTTTGTGTTTTCCCTTTCTGTTGTTTCTTAAGCTCCACCTATGTAAGATCATCAAGTTTCACTCTTAACTTTTAAAAAGGACCAAAAATTTCCGTTAAGAAAAACATATACACCAAATAAAAAGCTCCTGCAAAGCAAAAGAAACCACCACCCAAAGAGAGTTCTTACAGAATGTGATATCTTTATGTGCCATACATCAGACAAAAGGCTAATAACCAAAATATATGAAGAGCTCACCAAACTCAGCAACAAGAAAACAAATGACCCTATCCAAAAATGGGGAGAGGATATGAACAGAATATTGATCACAGAAGAGATTCAAAAGGCCAACAAACATATGAAAAAATGATCCAAGTCACTGACTGTCAGAGGAATGCAAATAAAGACAATGAGATATCACTTCACTCCTGTGAGAATGTCACACATCAGAAAAGGTAGCAGCAACAAATGCTGAAGAGGTTGTGGGGACAAAGAAACCCTCCTGCACTGCTGGTGGGAATGTAAATGAGCCCCAGCCCTGGGGAGAGCAGTCTGGAGAACTCTCAGAAGGCTAGAAATGGCCTACAGCATTACCCTACAATTCCCTCCTGGGTATATATCTTAAGGAACCAAACACAACCATCCAAAAAGATTTGTGTATACCTATATTCACAGCAGCACAATTTGTAATAGCCAAAACCTGGAAGCAACTCAGGTGTCCAAAAAAGATGAATGACTGAAAAAGTTGTGGTATATATACACAATGGAATATTACTCAGTTATCAAAAATGGTTATTTCACTTTCTTCATCTCATCTTGGATAGCATTTGAAGGAATCATGTTAAGCAACATCATCCAGAAAGAGAAGGATGAATATGGGATGATCTCACTCATAGAAGTTGAAAAATTGTGAATTGTGCTGCTGTGAACATAGGAGTACACACCTCTTTTTGGTTGGGTGTTATGGAGTCCTTGGGGTATAACCCCAGGAGAGGAATTACTGGATCATATGGAAGTTCCATGTTTAGCCTTCTGAGAGTTTTCCAGACTGCTCTCCACAGAGGCTGTACCAATTTACATTCCCACCAGCAATGTAAAAGGGCTCCTCTGTCCCCACAACCTCTCCAGCATTTGTTGCTGCTGTCCTTTTTGATGTATGCCATTCTTACAGGAGTGAGGTGGTATCTTAGTGTTGTCTTAATTTGCATTTCTCTGACAATCAGTGACCTAGAGCAGTTTTTCATATGTTTGTTAGCCTTTTGGATCTCCTCTGTAGTGAATGTTTTGTTCATATCATCTGCCCATTTTTGGATGGGTCATTTGCTTTTTTGGTGCTAAGTTTGCTGAGCTCTTTATATATTTTGGTGATTAGTTTCTTGTCTGATGTATGGCATGTGAAGATCTTCTCCCATTCTGTGAAGGGTCTCTTTGTCTAATTCTATCTCAGGTGGTTCACTTTCTAACAAAGTCACAAAACCTAGATATACACCAGTTTCTGTGAGAGAGAGCATATGTTCACATGTATCCGTAAACTACTGCAAAATATATACCTGAAAGCAGAAGTACACTAGAGTTTTCAGTGAGTACCCCCCTAACACTTCCTCTCCACTATTCCAAGCTTTGGGTCCATGATTGCTCAACAATTTGTTTGGCTTCGTATGTTAACTCTCTTTTCAGTCACCAGGTTCCAGATGTCATCAGGATGCCGGCCAGGCTTCCCTGGACTGAAGACCCCACCAATGTGTCCTGGAGCTCCGCTTCCCCAGAGATCCACCCTACTAGGGAAAGAGAGAGGCAGACTGGGAGTATGGACGGACCAGTCAACGCCCATGTTCAGCGAGGAAGCAATTACAGAAGCCAGACCTTCCACCTTCTGCAACCCACAATGACCCTGGGTCCATGCTCCCAGAGGGATAGAGAATGGGAAAGCTATCAGGGGAGGGGGTGGGATATGGAGATTGGGTGGTGGGAATTGTGTGGAATTGTACCCCTCCTACCCTATGGTTTTGTTAATTGTTAAATAAAAAAGAAAAGGAAAACAAAAAGAAGTTGAAAAATAAGAACAGAAGGGAAAATAAAGAAGTAGAATTTGGATTGGAACTGGTATATTGCACCAAAGTAAAAGACTGTTGGGGGCAGGAGGGACAGTGGGCAGGATCAGGTCCTAGAACATGATGGTAAAGGAGGAGCTAGTGGGGGTTAAATTGCTATGTGGAAAATGAGAAGGATTACACATATACAAACTACTATATTTTACTGTTAACTGTAAACCATTAATCCCCCAATAAAGAAAAAAACACAAAAAATGTTAATTATTTTTAAAAAATCAAGATATTACATTTTAATTAGTATTCTATTAAACTTAAGAGGAACTCTATGTATCACCTCTGTATATTTCTAACTAAGTAGATATTCTTGCTACTTATTATTTAAAGCTATCTTGTGGTCAAGTCAGAAAAGAAAAACTAAAAAATACAAATTTTAGCTTACTTTCAATTGTGAACACAAGGCTTGAGACTGACAAAGTTGGAATAATAGTTTGAAATCAAGTTTTTTGGTGTGTTAAATAATACAAATCAATAATTTCAAATCTTGAATGATAACATTACTAGAAAGCAAAAAAAAAAAGTTTTAGTTCCCTTTCACTAATGTCACAGACAGCATATTTCAAAACAGATTTAAAAATATGAATGAAAGTTGGATCAGGGAACAGAGTAGCTCCCAAATATGGGAAAGGTATATAAATATTGTTGACTGTAAACCCCACTGATTTGATCTGATCTGGGGCCCATATTCAGCTTAAGAGCCTATGTAACCTTTGCATCCCTGTAGATCTGAGCTCACATTCTGTGGTCATGAGTAGGAACATTCCAAGCTGCCCCAATTTCAGAACCCATCTTCCTCAGGTGGAGCATAGAGTATGTTGTCCAGCCTCCCTTCAGAGGATGGAACATTCTCTACTGTTGTTGATCCAAGTTGAGGACAAGGTCCTATGGAGGTCCACAAAGGGGTCTATTCTGTTGTTCCTGATAGAGATGGAGAGGGATTTATTTGAGGTCTAGGCACATCATGTCTGTATGGGAATCTCAGGACTCCCCAAATAGGGTCCTAGCTTATGGGGTGGCCTGATAGTGACTAAAGAGTCATCGTTAAAATATGCCAGTCTCTTGCTTTATTCAGCTTTTGCTTTGATAAGGTTACCTTTGGAGTGAGTGAGGGAAATGTAATAGGAAATAGGTGAGGAGGGTATCTAAGTCTAAGTAGACACTATTTCATTATGAACTTTATACTGACTCACTGCAGGCTATTGTGTACTTTTGCTTTAAGGTATATATTTTGCCCTAATTTATGGATACATGTGAGCATATGCTCTATCTCATGAGACATGGTCTATATCTAGGTTTCGGTACTTTGCTAGGAGGTAAACCACCTGAAATGGAATTAGAGAATCCTATGAAAGGAAGGGTCTCACCTGAGTAATGAGGCTGAAGGACTGACATTCCATGCCTGATGTCTCTGGACACAGTCTAAAGTAAAGCATGCTGAAGTGGTACTCATTGCGTTGATTAGGTTGGGATCAGCGATGCAATATCATTTGGTTTGAATTGAGAGAGGCATGCAGGAAAGTGAGACCTACCCTAGAGGTTCCAGGACTGGGGGGAATGTAGGCTCTATATAGGAAGCAAGAGGTTCCTGCTATCTTTTTTTTTTTTTTCCTCCAGGGTTATTGCTGGGCTCGGTGCCTACACCATGAATCCACCGCTCCTGGAGGCCATCTTTTCCCCCTTTTGTTGTCCTTGTTGTAGCCTCGTTGTGGTTATTATCATTACCATTGTTGATGTTGCTAGTTGCTGGACAGGACAGAGAAAAATGGAGAGAAGAGGGGAAGACAGAGACGGGGAGAGAAAGATAGACACCCGCAGACCCGCTTCACCGCCTGTGAAGCGACTCCCGTGCAGGTGGGAAGCCAGGGCCTTGAACCGGGATCCCTACGCTGGTCCTTGTGCTTTGCGCCACGTGCACTTAACCCACTGCGCCACCACCTGACCCCCAAGGTTCCTGCTATCTTAGGGTTTAAGAAGGAAATAATTATTGCTATAATCATATTATTTGACAATTGGGTCCACTTTGAAAAATCCCTTTGTTAGGATTTACTGTATCATACACAATATCACCATAATTTATGTCCTTTGACATTATTTGTATATAGCTGTGTTTTCTGGTCCTTTTCCCAGCCATGACACCATCTCCCCAGACAATAACTTGGATCTACCTGCATATCAGATTTCAGGCTCAAGGGAAAATTAAAAAAAAAAAAGCTAGTATAGCTACAGGCCCTTTGGAATAGAACTAAAATAGGCCTACTAGCTATCTACAAAATGGAGACACACACCCCTCAACTCTTCATCGGCACTATTTCAGCCTTTAGGTTCATGATTAATCAACACCAAAGTCACCTGGAGCTCCAATTCCCCAGAACCCTTCCCCACTAGGAAAAGAGAGAGACAGGCTGGGAGTATGGATTGACCTATCAATGCCCATGTTCAGCGGGGAAGCAATTACAGAAGCCAGACCTTCCACCTTCTGCGTCCCATAAAGACCCTGGGTCCATACTCCTAGAGGGATAAAGAATAGGAAAGCTATCAGGAGAGGGGATGAGATGCAGAGTTCTGATGGTGAGAATTGTGTGGAGTTGTACCCCTCTTATCCTATGGTTTTGTCAGTTTCCTTTTTATAAATAAAAAAATATGAATGAAATGGTCACGTTCATCATCTTTACATTTTAGTAGGTTTTTATCTGAACAAGTTCCCAAAAGCAGTCAGCAGATAGCTCAGGGAATGGCGTATATGCCTTGCATGCAGGAGTTACTACGTTCACTTCCCCATACCACACATGCCCAAGTAATGTTCTGGTCTCTATCAGAAAATAAATGCATTTAAATTTTCCATGTATATATTTTTGGAGTGGGGGCTGGGAGATAGTGCCACCAGTAGTGCGCATATATTATCATGCATGATGATCTGGGTTAAAGTCCCTGGTCCCCACCCATAGGGAGAAGCCTCACAAGTAGTGGAACAGTGTTGTAGGTCTCTCTGTTTCTCTTTCCCTCACTCTATTTCTCTATCTCTATCATTTAAAAAAAAATTTCAGTATCACAACATAATGGCTATCTAAAAGATTTTCCTGCTTGAGGCTCCAAAATCTCAGGTTCAGTCTTCAGCACCACTATAAGCCAGAGATGATCAGTGCTCTAGTCCCTATTGCTTGCTCACTGTCCCTATCTCTGTATTTTTATTTTTATATCTCTTATTAAAAAATAAATATTTTTTAAATTCAGTACCAAAAATTAATAATAGTAATACCACAGGAGCATGGCCAAAGAGTAACAACAACCAAAAATCATGCTCAGGGAAAAAGACAAAAACAGTTAAAAATAAAGAACACGTAGAATCTCACAGCACAGCCCACTAAATCTGAGGACCAGGTATGTACCAACAGATGCATAAAAAGTGCAGAACTCTGTGGAGCAGAGGCAGCTCAGTTCCCAAGCTATAGCCACAGCTGGGAGAACCATCTTGATTTGTAGATACTGAACACTGAGCAGTAGTGCAGGGAAGAACAAACAATAGGGTTGTCAGGGACCACAGGACAGTCTGAAAAAGGCAGGCACAGCAAACAGAAGTAGAAAAAGAAGCCATGGGAAGTCATATCAAATTACCCACCACCCACCGAAGGTTTACCCCAGCCCTAAGTAAACAGGGAAGATGCTTCTCCATTGCTGCTACTTTCTTCCCTGATCCAGCTTTCTAGACCTTTTTCCAGCCATGACATGATCTCCACAGACAAAAACTTGGATCCACCTGCATATCAGATTTCAGGCTCAAGGGAAAGGGAAAAAAAAAAAAAAAACTAGTATAGCTACAGGCCCTTTGGAATAGAACTAAAATAGGCCTATTAGCTATCTACAAAATGGAGACACACACCCCCAACTCTTCATCGGCACTATTTCAGCCTTTAGGTTCATGATTAGTCAACAACTTGTTTGGCTTTATATGTTAACTCTCTTTTCAGTCACCAGGTTCCAGATTGCTAACATGATGCCAACCAGATTTCCCTGGACAGACAACCCCACCAATGTCTCCTGGAGCTCCAATTCCCCAGAACCCTTCCCAACTAGGGAAAGAGAGAGACAGGCTGGGAGTATGGATCGACGTGTCAACGCCCATGTTTAGTGGGGAAGCAATTACAGAAGCCAGACCTTCCACCATCTGCATCCCACAATGACCTTGGGTCCATACTCCCAGAGGGAAAGCTATCAGGGGATGGGATGGGATATGGGGTTTTGGTGGTGGGAACTGTGTGGAGTTGTACCCCTCTTATCCTATGGTTTTGTCAATGTTTCCTTTTTATAAATAAAATAAAATAAAATAAAATAAAATAAAAGGGAAAGTCAAAAGTGCTAGAGAGAATGTAGAGAAGGAAAATCTTCTATATTGTTGGTGGAAATGCAAAATAGTACCGCTCATGTGGAAAATAGTTTGGAGATTTGAGAAAACATTAACAATTAACATACCACCTAGCAGTTGTTGACTAGACATCTATCCAAAGAACACAAAAACAACTATCAGAAAAGATCTACACACACCTTATATTCATAGCAATACTATTTGCAATAAAGTAATCAGCATTTGGAAACTATTTAAGTGTTCAATAGATGAATGGTTAAAGAAGATGCTGCATATATACACAATGGAATACTACACAGCTATAAGAAATGAGGACATTCATGCATCAAAAATGACAGTAGCAACAAATGCTGGAGAGGGTGTAGGGACAAAGAAACCCTCCTGCACTGCTGGTGGGAATGTGAATTGGTTCAGCCCCTATGGAGAGCAATCTGGAGAGCCCTCACAAGGCTTGAAATAGACCTTCCTTATGACCCAGTAATATCTCTCCTAGTGATAGATCCTAAGGAGTCAAACACACCCATTCAAATAGATATGTGCACACCTATGTTCATAGCAGCACAATTCATAATAGCCAAAACTTGGAAGCAACCCAGGTGCCCAACAACATATGAATGGCTGAGTAAGTTGTGATATATATATATTACTCAGCTATTAAGAATAATGAACCCACCTTCTCCAACTCATCTTAGATGAAGCTAGAAGGAACTACGGTAAGTCAGATAAGCTAGAAAGAGAAGGATGATTATGGGATGATCCTACACATAAACAGAAGTTGAGAAAGAAGAACAAAAAGGGAAATGAAAAGCAGAATCTGTGGTCCGGGAGGTAGCACAGTGGATAAGGCTTTGGACACTCAAGCATGAGGTCCCAAGTTCAATCCCTAGGAGCATGTGTACCAGAGTGATGTCTGGTTCCTTCTCTGTTTCCCATCATTTATCATGAATACATAAATAAAATGTTTTTAAAAATTAAAAATAACACTGCAACTAATATTTGATCTAATAAAAGATGCCCTATTTTTCTCTTCTTCAAACTTAATATCTAACTGCTTTATAACCTTTCGTTTTCACCATTCAACTGCAAATTTTAAGGACAAAAATCACACCAAAGAAAAGACTCTGGGGTGGGTGGGTGGGAAGAATACAGGTCCAAGAAGGATTCAGAGGACCTAGTGGGGGATGTATTGTTACATGAGAAACTGGGGAATGTTATGCATATACAAACTATTGTACTTACTGTTGAATGTAAAACATTAATTCCCCAATAAAAAAAATTCTTAAGCAAAGAGAAAAAAAGAAAAGAAAGAAAAGGAGGAATAGAGTCACCTGAAATGGTAGCTATAATATAGCAATAACCCTGGTGGCCAAGAAATTAATAAGACACTTGCACCAATGCTCTATTACCTACTAACATCAGGATATTCATATTTTTAAAAGGATAACATTCAGTGTGTAAATATTTAAATAAATAGAAATCAATTTTAAGAAAAACATTTAGCAGACAATTTCAAGCAAAAAAATTAGATTTTTCTGACATAATAATTGTATGAGCAAATATGAAATTTTCTGAAAGTTTTATGAATCAGCAAATACAAAGAATAGAGTTAATTTTTTTTAAGTTCTGCCAATAAAAAATCTCACCTGAATAGTGTACTTGCTTTTGTCATAAGCCTGACCCAATTTATAGCCTAACTGCCCATCATACTAGAAGATACCTTAGTGTTAATGGTGTCTTCCCCTCTTTCTCATCTCCATCTGAAAAATTTAACCCATAAAGGTGGCAAAAGAGGGTGAGAGACCAGAAAAATTAAAATGAACATGGAATGATCTCACTCATAGGCAGAATTTAAGAAACAAGAACTGTAAGGGTAAGCACAAAGTAAAACTTGGACTGGGGGTGTATTGCACCAAAGCAAATAACTCTGAGGAAGGGTAAAAGAGTAGTATTGGGTTAGGTGGGACTTTTAGGTCCTGATACATAATGATGGCCCTAATTTGGGAGTGAGAGTGTTTTGCAGACACCTATCTTGGCGAGACGAAAAATTGTACCTATGTGCCAACAATTACACTGTAAATCATTAACCTCACAATAAAAGAAAATAGGGAAAAATAATAGAAAAGAAAAATACCTGTTTTTCTTTATCATCTACTCCTTTCTTATATTCTTCTTCAAGATGTTGGATTTTTTCACAATCTTCCTTTACTTTAAAAGTTAAGAAAATGTAGTTTAATATTTTAACATAGTTGTATAATAACCCAAAACTGTTATTTCCTTACTGCTAACTTTCTGCTTACTAAGAAGGTGAATTTAGGGGCAGGGAAGATACCATCATGGTTATGCAAAGAGATTCTGATGCCTGAGGCTGCAAAGTCCCAGGTTCAGTCCCTCACACCACCATAAGTCAGAGCTGAGCAGTGCTCTGGTAAAAATAAAAATAAAAATTTTCAAGACAGTGAATTTAAATATTAAAATTATAATAACATAGGTTTATATAATTTTAATAATAGTACATAAGGGAAAGTTTATTTTTTAAACACATTAACCTGAAATAACAAGGTTTTTTATTACATATTTACTTTAACACACAACTTTACAAAAAAATATAAGGGCAAATCACACCTTTAAAAAATTAAAACCGGGAGTTGGGCAGTAGCGCAGCGGGTTAAGCGCTTGTGGCAGAAAGCACAAGGACCAGCACAACAATCCCGGTTCAGGCCCAGGCTCCCCACCTGCTGAGGAGTCCCTTCACAGGCGGTGAAGCAAGTCTGCAGGAGTCTTTCTCTCCCCCTCTTCCCCTACTCTCTTCCCCTCCTCTCTCCATTTCTCTCTGTCCTACCTAACAAAGACAACAATAATAACTACAACAATAAAAACAAGGGCAATAAAAGGGAAAGTAAATAAATAAAATTTTTTAAAAATTAAAACCATAAGTTTGATTTCAAGGAAAGTAAGGCTATGAAGACAAAAAATATTTTTAACATAAATTAATTGCTTGATACAATTCACAAAGATTTTGAGGATATGAGTTTACAAAGCCATATACAATTCAGAATTTTAAGTAGACAAGATAATGGATCATTAATATAATCTAATAAAAATATAGGCATAAGAAAGACAATATTAAAAATTAAATAGATCCCCTACACTTAAAATGCATTTCCAGTCTGGAATTTTCAGCTTGGACACGTAGCTCCTCAAAAGCTATTATCATTTTCTGAAATGTAAAGTTTAACTTTTAAGAATCATACATAAAATTTTTATTAGATTTCTTAAAACTATGAAAATATTAAATTTGCATAATTATCATCAGATTTAAAATCAAACATTCATATGATGAAAACCTGTAACTGTTAATAATAATTTCCCAAAATGTATCAGCAGTGCCTTTTATAGTAGTTGCAAATATGCTTAAGAACACTGGAGACATATATCAACTAGTTACTGAGTGTCTATGAATTCTAGGTATTCTTTAGGCACTTAGAGTTTATGAACATTCCTACTGAAAATAATTTATATTCCAGTATAAGAAAGACTATAAATATATCCCCCTGCACATATACATACCCACATATGAATATGTATAAAAAGTAAATGTCATGTAGTATTAAATAAGATAAGGAGAAAGAGTAACTGAACCAAAACATCTTATATAAAATAACAAGAAAAATAATAAAAGGGCATGATGAAGTTTTTGTTTTAATATTAGATATTTGAATATAAAGGTTGTAGACAGAGAAACAAATTCAAAGAACCAAGATCAAAAAGAGTCTGTCAAGTCTGAGGAAAAAATTTAGAAAATAATAACTATCAGAAAAACAAACCAGAGTAATAACAATTCAGTTTTTCAAAGTAACAGTTACATCACTAAGTGAAAGTAAATAAGTAATTTACAAGCTAAAGATGTCACAACATGTAATTCAAAAGCTACTAAATAACAAAAAATTAACATTCATAGGAATTTTAATGCTGAGGTAATCATATATAGACAAACAATAATCCCTTTAGCAAGTATAATTGTTCATATCTTTATAGTTATCATTAGCTACAAAATGACTATTTAAAATAATAAATTTTAATTCATACTTACCTCAATGTTATTATTTAAATCCACATAAACTTGTCTAGTTTCTTCCCGTTCATATTCATCTATCATCAACATAAAACATTTCAAAGGTATTAACTTTTATGGAGGCAGAGTTCCATGTATGCATGATTTCAGTGTTCTAGATTGCTTTTTCATTCATACAGAGAAACAGAGATAAATGGAGAGATACCACAGCATCTCCCATTTGGTACCAAAGCTCAAAATTGGGCAACAATCATGACAAAGTGGATCTCCTACTTGGTAAGCTATCTCTCCAATCCATCAAACTTAAATTTTAAAAACAATTATTATACCAGCATAATAATATTCAAAATGTTTCAGGGTAATATTAAAAAGTCAGGGCTGGGAAGATATCATAGTGGTCCTTGTGCTTTGCACTATGTGCGCTTAAACCAGTGTGCTACCACCTGGCCCCGTGCATAGTGGTAATGCAAAAAGGCTTTCATGCCAGGTTCAATCCTAGTACCATCCTAAGTCAGAATTTAGCAGAAAAGAAAAGAAAAAAAAACACTAAAATATTATAAATCCCACATTAGTGAAGTCTGCGTCTTTCAAAACAGTGGCAAAAGTTTTGTAGTTGATACAGGAAAAACATTAATTAACTATATAATCTGTTAAAGCAGATGTAAGAACTCTAAACTAGGAAGGAGTAAGGGAGCTGTTCCCATTAGCCTTAATGGAAACCCAGTGTCCAATGATGGAGGAAGATATCAAAGTTTATGGGGGGGGGGGTGGTTTTGACATGACATCTATCATGGCAAGATATGAGACAATGCATCTATGTAAATTAGCATGCCCCCAATAAAGTGATCTATTTAAAAAAAAGTTGTGAGGCTGGATATATAACATAATGATTCTGCAAAAAGACATGCCTGAAGCATCAAAGTTCCCAGGTTTATCCCCAGCACCACTATAAACCAGAGCTGAACAGTATTCTAGTATAAATAAATAAATAAATAAATAAATAAATAAATAAATAAATAAATAAAAATATGTAGTAAGGCATAATTATGCTTTATGATATCAAGCTTGGTACTGTTTGTCTCTAATTTTTTTATGAAGTGACAACCCATTAATTTATTTAAACTTTGTAAAATATATTTAAGCTTTACAGTGAGTAAAAATTTAAGAACTATAAAGAATGTTTCTGTGGACACTTTATATTCATGAGTTGCACAAGAAAGGCAAAGCTTGCCATTGTTGCTGTCTCTGAGGAGGCAGAAACATAAACATTGATACAGAAAACCAAGGTTAAGAATAGGTCTGCAGGTGTCTTTCTCTCCCCCTCTGTCTTCCCTTCCTCTCTCCATTTCTTTCTGTCCTGTGCAACAACAACAATGACAACAATAAGAAAAACAACAGCAACAAAATGGGGAAAATGGCCTCCAAGAGCAGTGGGTTCATAGTGCAGGCACCCCCAGTGATAACCCTGGAGGCAAATATATATATATGGAAATAGATATACTCAGGTGGAGGTAGATAGCATAATAGTTATACAAAGAGACTCTCATTCCTGAGGCTCTGAAATTCTACCTTCAACTCCCACCACCACCACAAGTGAGAGCTGATTAGTGCCCTGGTAAAAATAATAAAATAAAATAAAATAAAATAGGTATACCCCAGAGAAAATCTCCCTATTTAGTCCTCTATATTTTTTCCTTTTGACCTTATCATCCAGCTCTTACATTTTTTACCTGAGCAATGATCCCTTCTAGCTTAATAAGGCTGTAATAAAATCAGTAAAACTTAGTGCTGGTAGATAGTGCTATAGGAAATTAAGGTAGAAGGCAGAAAATAAAAGAAATGTAGTGGACTGAGGAGACAGCATAGTGATCATGTAATGATTTCCATCCCTGAGGCTCTATGGTCACAGGTTCAATTCCTATATTGCCATATTCCAAAACCAAACAGTGCTCTGGTATTAATTAATGTGGATGTCCCTTCATCATTCCTCCAAGTGAGGTCGGCATTACAGAAGTCACATTAAATTAAAGGAGAATATGAAGTTTCATATTCTCCATTTAAAAAAATTAGAAAAAAAAAGGAAATAGCTATGGTAGTCTCAAATGTCAATGAACAGTTAAATAGCTTAAAGGACATATAAGCTGGTTTTAGATGGACATAAGTACTCTATAAACTCCTTAAAAATATTAGAGATATTAGATATCCTGCTAAAGAAAATTAAAAATTTGGAGAAAAATCTTTTTTGAGAAAAATCTTCCTTAACTATTAAAATAATCAAATATCTAAATAATAATAACAATAATAACAATACATCAGGCCAAGACTAGGTTGAGGACCATAACACAAAGAAAGTGTACTCTACAAGGAGTCCATCTCCTGGACCCACCAATTCTCTTTTGTTTATTGTTGTCACTGGGGCTTCAGTGCTCCAGACAGACACCACAACTTCCTCCAGTACACTGGGGGCCAGGTTTGAATCTGAGTTGTACACATGGCAAAGCAGGCACACTATCCAACTGAACCGTTTTGCCTCAACTTGCCGTATCTGCTCTGGGTTTGTTTCATTTATGTTCCACTCAGGATTAGTGCTGGGATGTGGATAATGGTCTATATTGGAGTTCAGTTTTCAAAATCTTTACTGTATTTTCTTTTTTTTTTTTTTTTTTTTTAAGGTTTATGCTTACAAATAGTAGAAATTAATCTGAAAAACTTTAAGTAGGGAAAGCTAAAATTATAAGTAGAGTGTCTCACTTAGCCAAAGTCAGGAATGCAAGTAGCCAGATGTTATAAGGGCTGGAATTGGAGCTGGAAGGTCATTGTTTTCCACTGCATCCGGCTTTCAAGATGTATGACAGATGGCAACCACACTCTCCAAATTTATTTATTTATTTGTTTGTTTGTTTATTTTATTGCCTCCAGGGTTATTGCTGGGGCTCTGTGCCTGCAAATCCACTGCTTCTGAAGGCCATTTTTCCCCCTTTTGTTACTCTTGTTGTTTATTGTTGTTGTTATTGGATAGGACAGAGAGAAATTGAGACAGAAGGGGAAGACGGGGGAAAGACACCTGAGGACCTGCTTCATCACTTGTGAGGCAACCCCCCTTCAAGTGAGGAGATGGGGGGCGGGGCTCGAACCGGGATCCTTATGCTGGTCCTTGCGCTTTGTATCATGTGCGCTTAACCTGCTGTGCTACCGCTCGGCCCCCTCCAAATTTACTTCTATAGACATAGAAGGACTTTTTTGTTGTTGTTTTTGTTACTGATGTTGTTGTTGTTGGATAGGACAGAGGGAAATAGAGAGAGGAGGGGAAGACAGAGAAGGGGAGGAGAAAGATACCTGCAGACCTGCTTCACTGCTTGTGAAGCGACTCCCCTGTAGGTGGGGAGTGGGGGGCTAGAACCGGAACCCTGATGCCTGTCCTTGTGCTTTGCGCCACCTGCGCTTAACTCACTGTGCTACCGCACGACTCCTGGAAAGACTCTTTTTCTCTCCTTTCATCCTCACTTCCAGATTATCTGGGCAGGGACTCTGCTCAGCTTTCGTCTGCAGTTCTTCCCAAGTTCAGTCACAGTCACCAGAGGCTGTATAATGTACCCAGGTATGCAGTTGGTCAAGGCTCAGCTAGAAGGTTCACTGAGAATTATCAAGATGGCCCGAAATGTGCCCACTTTCCAAGGATCTATAAAACCTTGTGGATATCCTGGAAGAATTATGTTCCTCCTTTGAAGAAAGCCAGGGGGCAGCCAGAAATGTGATTATCTGTAGTGACATAGGCACACCACCTTGAAGCATTTCTTAGATCAATTGGCCACACTACCACTTGAAGCATTTCTTGACCTTGGAGATCAAAGGAAAAAGAGTTGTAGAGTTTTAGAGTGTTTTGATATATGTCCTATTTGTGGTGGTCTGACTGTTTATAGGAGACCTTTCAGAACTTCTTTCAGGGCAGGCTTGGTGATGGTTGCTTCCTTCAACTGTTGCTTGTCTGAGAAGGTTTTGATGCTTCCATCTAGTCTGAATGACAATCTAGCAGGATATAGTATTCTTGGCTGAAAGCCTTTCTCATTGAGCACTCGATAGATATCTTGCCATTCTCTTCTGGCCTGTAGTGTTTGTATGGAGAAGTCTGCTGCTAATCTTATGGGTTTTCCTTTGTAGGTGACTCTTTGTTTTTCTCTTGCAGCCTTGAGGATCCTTTCTTTATCCTTATTCCTTTCCAATCTAAGTATGACATGTCTTGGTGTCTTTAGGTCTGGGTTAATTCTGTTTGGGACCCTCTGGGCTTCTTGAATCTTTATGTCTTTGGTGTTGTCTAGACTAGAGAAATTTTCAGCTATTATGGCCTGGAGAACACTTTCTTCCTCCCCTTCTCTTTCTTCCTCTGGTAAGCCAATAATGCATATATTGTTTCTTTTGAAGTCATCCCATAGGACTCTGTTGTTGTTTTCAGCATCTCTTAATCTCTTTTTGAGATCTCTTACTTCTTTTTTTGTTGTCTTTAATTCATCCTCAATTTTGCTAATTCTGTCTTCAGCCTCATTGATTCTATTCTCTCTGCCCTCTACTGCTTTCTGGAGTTCATCTATTTTGTTGCCCTGCTGTGATACTGTTTTAGCTTGTTCAGCTAGTTGCCTTCTTAGCTCAGAGATTTCAGCTTTCAGCTCTCTAATAACCATGAGATAATTAGAATTTTCTTCCATATTCTCATTTGTTGTTCCTGCATTTCTGATTACAATTTTTTCAAATTCTTTACTCACTCCTGTTATTATTTCCTTAGCTAGTGTTTGGATGTTGAACTCGTTGTTTTGTGCTTCACCCTCTGGAGGACTTTTAGCTGGACTCTTGTCCTGGTTCGAGTCTCCAATATTTTTTCTTGTTGTTTTAACCATTTTAAATAAGTTAACAGTTTTTTCAATCCCTGAGTTGGAGTTCAGTGGTGTAAAAGCCTTTTTTTTTTCCCCCTCCTTTACTGTATTTTCTTTGGGCCTTATCAAGTGAATGTACATTCTCTTTTCTCCACAATACTTTCAAGGAGGGCAAGCAATGGAGCATTTGGTTGAGTACACGCATTACTATATGCAAGGACCTGGTTCAAGTCCCTTCTTCTTCTAGCGTTTGCCCTTCTTCTGTAGCCAGTCAACAGCATCAGGTTGAGCCTGATGTAAAGTTTCGAGACCTCCTTTGAATCTGGAGAGGTGGCAGTCATTGACTATGTGGGTCATAGTCTGTCTGTAGCCGCAGGGGCAGTTCGGGTTGTCTCTGGCTCCCTAGTGATGGAACATAGCGGTGCACCGGCCATGGCCTGTTCGATAGCGATTGAGGAGAGCCCAATCATAACGTGCTAGGTCAAAGCCGGGTTGACGCTTGCAGGGGTCTGTGATGAGGGGTTTGTTCTTTACCTCAGCTGACCGCCAACTCTGTTTCCAAGAGACTGGAACAGAGAAGTTCAGTGTAGGCATAGGGGACCAGATTGGGTGACGAGACGTCAAGCGTTGGACAGGGTGGGCAAAGATATCCGCGTACATTGGCAGGTCCGGTCGAGCGTAGACATGGGAAATGAACTTAGATGATGCCGCATCTAAGTTCATAAGACGAATATCTGGCGGGGCGATGTTGCTAAGAACTGGCAGCCATGGAACCGGGTGGAACAGATGGTTCCAGAAATGATCCTCATGGAGGAATATAATTTGGAATCGACCAAGTGGACATGGGGGCTACGGAACCATACTGGGGCACAATATTCTGCAGTGGAATAGCATAATGCCAGAGATGATGATCGTAGTGTGGAAGCGCTCACGCCCCATGAGGAGCTGACCAGTCTTGCAATGATGTTATTCCTTGCGCCCACCTTTGCTGCAGTTTTTATGAGATGTTTGTGAAATGACAGAGTGCGATCGAGAGTAAAAAACAACAAGGGCAACAAAAAGGAAAATAAATAAATAAATATAAAAAATCCCTGATCCCCACCCACAGCAGGAGGAGCTTCATAAGTGGTGAAGCAATGCTGTAGGTGTCTCTATCCTCTTTTTTAATATTTTTATTTTATTTTAATGAGATATATACAGAGAGAAAGACACACAGAGAGAGACCAGAACAGCACTCAGCTCTGGCATACGATGGTCCTGGGAATTAAACCTGGGACCTCAGAGCTTCACTCAGGCAAGTAATTTTTTGCATACCATTATGCAGTCTCCCCAGCCCTCCTATCTCTCCCTCTATATATCCACCCTTCCCTCTCAGTTTCTCTCTGTCTCTATTTAAAAAAAAAGAAGAAAGTATCAAAATGAATGAATAACAAATGTACAACAACATGTCCTTATTGTTATTTGACAGTTTGTTTGGAAGCTGTATGTATAGAGGAGTGAAGTTGGGAACTTGGAGTATGCAGGTCTTCTGCATAACCATTATGCTATCTCTTCCACCAAATATATTTTAAGATTTTTACTTTCTGGAAATAAAATCATGATCGTGACCATAAATAATATGTTAGTGCTTTAAATCAAATAATTGTAATTTATCATAAAGTAAAAAATAATGAATTTTAATACTTACAAATGGCAAATATAAAGTATTGCTTTGATGTCTGTCATAATTATTAAAGCATTACCTTCACATTTGTCAAATGAATAAGAATTTTAAATGTTTATTTATTTACTTATTCCCTTTTGTTGTCCTTGGTTTTTTTTTATATTTATTTATTTATTTTCCTTTTTGTTGCCCTTGTTGTTTTTTATTATTGTTGTAGTTATTGTTGTTGTTATTGATGATGTCGTTGTTGGATAGGACAGAGAGAAATGGAGAGAGGAGGGGAAGACAGGGGGGGAGAGAAAGAGAGACACCTGTTTGTGAAGCGACTCCCCTGCAGGTGAGGAGCCGAGGGCTCCAACCGGGATCCTTGTGCTGGTCCTTGCGCTTCGCACCACATGCGCTTAACTCGCTGCACTACTGTCCAATTCCCGAATTTTAAAGACCATTTATATCTCATACAATTTAATTAGAATCTTCTCTAAGTTTCCTTAGAACAACTTAAATGTCTAACAAGAGAAAAAGAAGTCATGAAGTTGGGAGTTCTGTGGTAGCACAGCGGGTTAAGTGCATGTGGCACAAAGCACCTGACTGCCTTAAGGATACTGGTTTGAGCCCCCGGATCCTTACCTGCAGGGGAGTCACACCACAGGTGGTAAAGCAAGTCTGCAGATATCTTTCTCTTCCTCTCTGTCTTTTCCTCCTCTCTCTATTTCTCTGTCCTATACAACAACAAAAATAACTATAACAATAAAAAACAAGGGGAATAAATAATTTTTTAAAGTTATGAAATATATATTCATTACTCAATAATCAAAAAGAATGAGATTGGGGCCAGGTGGTGGCACACCTGGTTGAGTGCACATGTTACCATGCTCAAGGAGTCAGGTTCAAGCCCCCAGTCCCTACCTGCAGGGAAATCTTTACAATTGGTGAAGCAGTGCTGCTGGTGTCTCTCTGTTTCTCTCCCTTTCTATTTCCCCACTTCCTCCCAATTTCTGGCTATCTCTAACCAATAAATAAAAAATAAATATGATAGTTTTTTTTTAAAAAAAGGATGAGATTGTATCAAGTACAAAATAGGTAGAACTGGAGGTGATGGTGCTAAGTGAAAGAAGTAGAGATGTGAATAACAATTACCATATTATTGCAATCATATGTGAAATATAGATGACTAGAGTCAATAAATTTGAAAGAAACAACAACCAAATTCTTTTGGACTTTGAGAGAACTCAAGTGATTATGGATTGGGAGGTGGGGGGAAGAGGGGCACAGAACTTTGGTGGCAGATGTGGTGACTTACCTGCATCTTATATGGGTGTGAATATATACCTGAAATCTCATATTTTGTAAAATACAATTAAATCACTAATAAAAATATTTTAAATAAAAATGCGTTTTTACAATGGAAAATGTATCACAAACAAGTATAAAACAAAAACTAAAAATGCATAATCCTAGTACCAAAAAATAAAACATTTCCTTGGGAAAAAATTGAGATTTCTATGTAGATTTGGAATATATACTGAACTATGCACTACTAAAGCTTCCTTCAGTAGAGTAGGGACCAGGTTCTGGACTCAGTTGCACACAAGGCAAAGCAGCACACTGTCCAAGTGAGCTATTTCACCAGCCCACACCATCATCTTGCACCAGGACCTGAAATCTCCCCTGCCCCCTGCCAGAGTCCTTTACTTTGGTGCAATGAACCAATCCCAGTCCAAGCTCTGCTTTGTGTTTCCTTTTCTTTTCTTATTTCTCAGCTTCTGTCTATAAGTGAAATCATCGGCAAACGCTAGAAGAAGAAGTGAAATCATCCCATATTCATCCTTCTTTTTTCTGGCTTATCTCACTTCACATGATTCCTTCAAGCTCCATTCAAAATAAGGTAAAGAAGGTGAATTCATCACTTTTAATAGTTGAGTACTATTCCATTGTACATATATCACAACTTTCTTAGCCACTCATCTGTTGTTGGACATCTGGGTTGCTTCCAGGTTTTGGCTATCACAAATTGTGCTGCAGGGAAGCGGGATAGTGGAGCACCTGGTTGAGTGCACATGTTACAAATTGTGCTGCTATGAACATAGGTATGAAGAATGAAACTGAAACACTACATTTTACCTCCCACAAAAGTAAACTCTGTGTAAGTCAAGGACTTGGATGTTAGACCAGAAATTATCAAATACTTAAGGAAAATATTGGCAGAACTCTTTTCATCTAAATCTTATATGCAACTTCAATGATACAAATCTAACTGCAAAGAAAACTAAAAATAAATTGGGACTATATCAAATTGAAAAGCTTCTGTACAGCAAAAGAAACCTCTCACTATTCTTATGCCCTAAGCCCTCACAGACTTTTTCTATTAAGAACAATAGCTATATATCATATTCTTGATTTAATTTTCAGGTTGTTTCAGATAAAATATGTCTTGAGATGACACTGTAATTGAAATGGGATATAAGTACAATCACCAACTTTGAAATATAGTTCAAAAAGATATGATTTTTTAGTGCTTACTTGAGAATCATGATAATGCTTATATAGTGGAATAAAAGGCAAACATTATTTGTCAAAAACAAATTTTTTTTTCAAAAATGAAAAAAATAATTTCTTCCCCACTCCCATCATTGAAACCACAATAATTAAAATTGATAAAATCATGTAAAAAGAAAAATACTTACATTTCTTTGTCTTTTCTGCAGATCTGGCACAGGTTTCTTTGAGTACATTACATAAATGCCTTGTAGAATTATTTCTGAAACAAGAAGAAGTTTCATTTTTAATACTGATTTAACATTGGTTTATAATACTATAAAATTCTGAAAGTTTCACAACTATATATGCATATGTATATGACACACCACACGCAGTGCCCTTATATCAGAGATTCCTCTACCTAGACTCATCATTTCCTCCTCTATGTTCCCTCCCAAAACTATCAGTTTTCAGAGTCTAAAATTCAGTATGGTAATTGTTCTTTTCTCCCTTATTTCAGTTAGTACAATCATTGCAATTCTATTTCAAACAAGAGAATTTACAAAATCATGTATTTACAAAAATCATAAAGTTACAAAAACATTGTTATACTTTTTTTTTAACTGAGCCACATACATGCATGATTTCACCACTCCAGGATAATTTTTCATTTAGATACAGAAAGGAGGAAAGACAACACAGTTTTCTCAGTGCCATAGCACCTCCCATTAATGCCAGGACTCGAAGCTGGGTCAGGTACAGGGCAAAGCACATGTCCTACTCACTGAATTACATTTCCAGCCCTGTTACAATTTTTATTAGGGAATTAATGTTTTACATTCAACAGTAAATACAATAGTTTGTACATGCATAACATTCCCCAGTTTCCCATATAACAATACAACCCCCACTAGGTCTTCTGTCATCCTTCATGGACCTGTATTCTCCCCACCCACCCACCCCAGAGTCTTTTACTTTGGTGAAATACACCAATTCCAGTTCAGGTTCTACTAGTGGTTTTGTTTTGTTTTTTTTTTTTCTGATCTTGTTTTTCAACTTCTGCCTGAGAGTGAGATCATCCCATATTCATCCTTCTGCTTCTGACTTATTTCACTTAACATGAATTTCTCAAGGTCCATCCAAGTTTGGCTGAAAACGGTGAAGTCACCATTTTTTACAGCTGAGTAGTATTCCATTGCGTATATATACCACAACTTGCTCAGCCACTCATCTGTTGTTGGACACCTGGGTTGCTTCCAGGTTTTGGCTATTACAAATTGTGCTGCCAAGAACATATGTGTACACAGATCTTATTGGATGGATGTGTTGGGTTCCTTAGGTACAATTTTTTTCATGTATTTATTTATTTATTTATTTTTTCCCTTTTGTTGCCCTTTTTGTTTTTTATTGTTGTTGTAGTTATTATTGTTGTTACTGATGTTGTCATTGTTGGATAGGACAGACAGAAATGGAAAGAGGAGGGGAAGACAGAGAGGGGGAGAGAAAATTAGACTGTTACAATTTTTATCTTATCTTTTTAAAATATTTCATCGTTATTTAAAGATAGGAAAGAAGAAAGGATGAACCAAGGTATTACTCTGTCATATGTAATGCTGGATTAGACTCAGAACCTCAAGCTTTTGTGAAAACTTGCAGTTTTCCACTACATCAGCTTCCAGGCCACAATATTGTATAATTTTTAAGAAAAATTTAAAACATTATATACTTTGTACATCACAAATTAAATTACTACATAAAGAAAAATGGGTTTGGGGGGGAATAAGGAGAAGGTAGAATTTCTTTTTTTAATTATGTTTATTTATTTGATAGAGACATCCAGAAATCAAGAGGAAGGGGATATAGAGAGGGAAAGAGACAGAAAGACACTTGCAACACTGCTTTACCATTTGTGAATATTTCCCCCTGCAGCTGGGGACTGGGGGCTTGAACCTAGGTCCTTGCTCACTGTAACATTTGCACTCAACAAGGTGCACCAACAACCCAGCCCTGGGTAGACCTTCTTCATTCAGCTAATATATGCATAAATAATCTGTCTTACCTTCAAAACATGAAACAGCTCATTTTCTTACTGCATACTCAATATATGAATAAGAATTCTTTTTGTCTCAGAAGGCAGAGAAAAAGTATGGGGAAAACTAATACCCATTTATGATCGAAAAAATAAGTTCTCAACAAAGTTGGTATGGAAAGGAACATACCTCAACAATTAAGTGCCATATGATAGGTTCATTAACAACATCCATGCTTAAGGGTAAAAAATCTGAAAGCTTTTTCTTTAAGATCAGAATAATGCAAGCATTCCCACTCTTATTATTTCTACTCAACCACAGAAATATCAAGTAAGAAAAATAAAGATATGCAAATTAGAAAAAAGGCATTAAAAATGACATTATTTGTAAATGACAACATTTTAGAGAGAATCCTAAAGTACTGGGGAAATAGCATAAAGGTTACGTAAAAAGATTTTCATATGGGGGGGGTGGGGCGGTAGTACAGTGCGTTAAGTGCATGTGGTGCAAAGCGCAAGGACCAGCATAAGGATTCCGGTGGAGACCCCAGCTCCCCATCTGCAGGGGATCACCTCACAGGTGGTGAAGCAGGTCTGCAGGTGTCTATCTTTCTCTCCCCCTCTCTGTCTTCCTCTCCTCTCTCCATTTCTCTCTGTCCTAGCCAACAATGGTGACATTAATGACAGCAATAACTACAACAACAATGAAAACAACAACAAGGGCAACAAAAGGGAAAATAAATAAATAGATTTTAAAAACTTTTTTAAAAAGGATTTTCATTAAAAAAAAAAAGATTTTCATATAGGATGATTATGGGATGATCTCACTCACAGACAGAAGTTGAAATACAAAAACAGAAGGGAAAACACAAAACAGAACTTGGACTGGAGTTGGTGTACTGCACCAAAGTAAAAGATTCTGGGGTGGGGTGGGTAGGAGGGTTCAGGTCCTGGAACATGACATCAGAGGAGGACCTAGAGAAGGTTGAATTGTTATGTGGAAAACTGAGAAATATTACACATGTACAAACTATTGTATTTCACTGTTGACTGTAAACCATTAATGCTTCATTAAAGAAATTTTTTTAAAAAGACTTTCATGTCTGGGGGTGGTGGGCAGTGCAGCTGGTTGAGTACACATGTTACAATGCGCAAGGACCCCAACTACAGGGGGAAAGCTTTGCAAGTGGTGAAGCAGGGATGCAGGTGCATCTTTCTCTCACTCTATCTTTATCTCCCCAACTCTCTCAATTTCTGACTGTCTCTATCCAATAAATAAATAAAGATAATAAAAGTAAGTTGGACAGTAGCGCAGCAGGTTAAGCACAGGTGGCACAAAGCACAAGGACCAGCAAGGATCCTGGTTCGAGCCCCAGGCTCCCCACCTGCAGGGGAGTCGCTTCACAGACAGTGAAGCAGGTCTGCAGGTGTCTATCTTTCTCCCCCCCTCTCTGTCTTCCCCTCCTCTCTCCATTTCTCTCTGTCCTAACAACATCAATAACAATAATAACTATAACAACAATGAAAACAAAAAGGACAACAAAAGAGAAAAATAAATAAAATATTTTTTAAATTTTTAAAAATAATAATAAAGATAATAAAAAATAAAAATAAATAAAATAGACTTTTGTGTCTGAGGTTCCAAAGTCCCAGGTTCAATCCCCAGCATTACCATAAACCTGAGATGAGCAGTACTGTTAGGGAAAAAAAAATTGGGGATGGAGTTGCTGAGACAACCTTAAAAATGGGGGTGGGGGACAGGTGGTGATGAACCTGGTTGAGCACACCTGTTACAGTGCACAAGGACCAACCGCAGGTCCCCACCTGCAGGGGGAAAGTTTCCTGAGTGGTGAAGCAGGGCTACAGGGGTGTGTGTGTGTGTGTGTGTGTGTGTGTATGTGCGAATCTCCATTCCTCTAGACTTCTGGCTGTCACTATCCAATAAATACATAAAGATAATAAAAAATGTTTTAAAGAGAGAGCTATCCCTAAAGAATCTACTATATGCTATTCATTCTTTTTATTTCACAGAGGAAGAGAAAGCCTCCACAGCCCAGAGTACCAAAGCCAAAGCTGCAGCTTAAATTTGACCCTCACAAAACAGATGCCCTATCAGGTAAAATATCTCTCAACTACCTACAATGTTTTATAATATGGCAAATCAATGTCACATTAATTTAAATTAGTGTTAATTTTTAAAGTATATAATGTAAGACTTTCTCTTTCAACACCACTTAAGAATTCTACATATAAATTAATAACATTTGACACATAAATTATGCTTAATAAATCTTTAGAAATTATTTTGATAATAAACTTAAAATAAAAATAAATTTGGAAGGAACAAATTTACTAAATTACTTACTCTTTTATTAAGTCTTTGTTTTCTTGAATTCCTTCTTCTAATTTCAAACTTACTTTTTCATTTTCAAACTAATTTATAAAACAGGAATGGGGTCATCATATTTTGGTTAGCAAAAGAAGTATGAATACAAAGCAAGCATCATTTCTCTGCTAACATGCCACTAGCCTATAAGAATTCTTTACACACAAAAAAATAACTTATCTTTTCATCGTTTATAGATTTTACATAAGAATTTAGGTCTCAGTTTCATCAATATAAAATCAAGTTTTCCTAATCATATTCCAAAAGTATACAGCAATATATTTCAATGTAATTTTACCTTCCCTTAATGTTCAGAAGTAGATGTCTTATCCACTAACCCAATGTTGCATTTTCTATATATTTCCCCTCACTATTCATAAAACTGAAGATAATTTAAAGTTCTACCTATTAAATTATATTTTAATATAGTAAAAGATACTTAATACCAAGCAAGACTTAACTGGTAATAATAATTGGTAAAATAAATAAATAAAATTATAGTAAATTAGAATCATTAAGTCAAATCCCTATCAGATGTAATTATTTTTCTAGTATCTAAAGACCTGTTATCTCTCTTGGTTATTTGCATTATTTTTTTTTGCCTCCAGGCTTATTGCTGGGGTTGGTGCCTGCACTATGAATCCACTGCTCCTGGAGGCCATTTTTCTCATTTTTTGTTGTCCTTGTTGTTGCGCTTGTTGTAGTTGTTATTATTGTAATTGTTGTCATAGCTGTTGTTGGATAGGACAGATAGAAATCGAAAGAGGAGGAAAAGACAGAGAGGAAGATAGAAAGATAGACACCTGCAGACCTGCTTCACCACTTGCAAAGCAACCCCCCCTGCAGGTGGAGAGCCAGAGGCTCGAACCAGGATCGTTAGACTTTGTGCTTTGCAGCATGTGCGCTTAACCCGCTTCGTTATAGCCCAGCTCCCTGCATTAATTTTTTTACAGCTTGTCCACAATGTTCATCCTAAACTTAAAATCAATGAAACTTTAAAGAAAAGTATTTTTATAATTCACATCTCATTAAGAAATCCAGCATACCCTGAAATACTCTAATTTAAACAACATAATGGTAAGATTTACTATGATGTGTTTTTACGGAAGAAGGGCAAACGCTAGAAGAAGAATTCCAAATCTTGTTATACCTGTAGTTCTTGAATGGCTTTTCGTTGGGCTTCAATTATCTTTCTATTTTCTTGCAATTTATTTTCTTTCTGCTTCAGTTCTAATTCTACATTTACTTTCCACTTCTTGATCTTTTCAGCTTCCTTATATAGCTTTGAGTACAGCTTGCTCATTGGCTCTGAATTCTATTAAAATAAGTTTTCAAAGATTGTTAATACAGCTATCTGTTGAAAATATTCATCAGTAATATTATCTTAATAGTATTTGTTTTCTACTAGAGCACTGTTCAACCCTCTATCTTAATAGTTACGATTAAATCTTTCCTCAATTTATGCCCTACTAGTACAATGAATGTTATATTAATTCTTAAGAATCTTAACTATTAGAAATATATTTAAACCAGAAATTAGAGGGGCCAGGCAGTAATGCACCTGGTTAAGTGCACATATTACAGTGCACTAGGATCCAGGTTCAAGCCCCTGGTCCCCACCTGCAGGGGGGAAAGCTTCACAAATGGTAAAGCAGAGCTGCAGGTGTCTCTCTGTCTCTCTCCCTCTCTACCCCTCTCAATTTCTCTCTGTTTCTATCCAATAATAAATGAATATATATATATTAAAGAATTAAAGAAAACTGACAAAGTAAACCAGAAATTAGAAATATTTTATTCAAGGAGAAAATACTTGATTAAAACTAAAAGTGAAATTTAAGAAAATAAGCAAAGAAAAATACAGGGTGAAACATTAAAGAACTATAGTCTATTTCAGAAGAAATAAGTATTCAAAAGCAGGAGGCAAGAGGGGGCTTAGGAACCAATGCTCTCTGGTGGAGGGAGATGGCAATTTGATGACAGACAAAATGTATTGGTACCTATTTGATGCAATATCGGACTACATCCCTATGACAATAGTCTTATAAAACATTAACTCAATGAAATAAAAATTCAAAGAGAAAACTCAAAATTGAAAATAAAATCTGAAAATAATTGAAAATAAAAGCAGAAAATAAAATTGAAAATAAAAGCTGAAATTAATCACCCTATGGGAAATCTACAGATTTTACAATGGTAGGACCAGGCAGTGACACATCCAATTGTGTACACACATTAGCACATGCAAGGACCCAGGTTCAAACCCTTGCAGGGGGAAAGTTTCATAAGCAGTGAAACAGTGCTACAAGTATCTCTCTTTCTCTTTCTCTCTCCTTCTCTTCCTTCTCCCTCTCTCCCTCCCTCCCTCTCCTCTTAACTTCTCTGTCTTATCAAATAAAAAAAAAACGTTTTTAAATGGCCACCAGGAGTAGTGGATTCATCATGCAGGAAAGCTTCAGCAATAACCCTAGTGGCAAAAATATAATTTTTTTATTTTTAAAAAATGTTTAAAATGGACTCGATAAATTTTATACAGTTTGAAGATTCTAAAGTTTAAAATTTTAATGACAAGGAAAGTAATAGTGAACTCAAGCTCTTTCATTAAGTCTGAGGTTTCATTTAAATTTCCTGTATCATCCATTTCCACATTGTAAGATAAATGCCAGAATTCATTGTTTTTAACTTAATGATTTCTATTTGCTGAGAGATTTATATTATCAAAATATATGAGTTCCACTTAATGGAAAAGTAAGTTATTATAATCATGGAAACAAACATACAATACTATGTCAAACCATAAAACTTCTCTTCACTTACAGAACTTTGTGTCATCAATAAGTCTTTTTTATAACTAAGATAAAAATATGGTATGTCCTATAAACTCCTTAGACATCAAGCCATCAAAACAATCTATTTTATCTATTAGAAAATTGCGTGGGGTTAAAGGAAGCCTCCTGCACTGCTGGTAGGAATGTAAATTGATCCAACCTCTGTGGAGAACTCTCAGAAGGCTAGAAATGCACCTACTCTATAGAGATCCTCCAATTCCTCTCCCAGGGATATATCCTAAGGAACCCAAAACACCCATCCAAAAAGATCTGTGTACACATATGTTCTTGGCAGCACAATTAGTACTAGCCAAAACCTAGAAGCAACCCAAGTGTCCAACAACAGATGAGTGGCTGAGCAAGTTGTGGTTTATATACACAATGGAATACTACTCAGCTATAAAAAATGGTGACTTCACTGTTTTCAGCCGATCTTGGATGGACCTTGAAAAAAATCATGTTAAGTGAAATAAGTCAGAAACAGAAGGATGCATATGGGATGATCTCACTCTCAGGCAGAAGTTGAAAAACAAGATCAGAAGAGAAAACACAAGTAGAACCTGAACTGGAATTGGTGTATTTCACCAAAGTAAAAGGCAAACGCTAGAAGAAGAAGAACCAACATAAAAGACTCTGGGGTGGGTGAGGGGAAAATACAGGTCCAAAAAAGGATGACAGAGGACCTATTGGGGTTATATTGTTATATGGAAAACCGGGAAATGTTATGCATGTACAAACTATTATATTTACTGTTGAATGTAAAACATTAGTTTCCCAATAAAGAAATTTTAAAAAAGAAAAGAAAATTTCTTGGGAGTCAGGTGGAACAACAACAACAACAGCTATGACAACAATAACAACTACAACAAGCACAACAATAAGGGCAACAAAACGGAAAAAATAGCTTCCAGGAGCAGTGGATTCGTAGTGCAGGCACTGAGCCCTAGCACTAACCCTGGAGGCAAATAAATAAATAAATAAATTAGTTAAATTAAAAAAAAAAAAAAGAAGACTGTCAAAAAAAAAAAGAAAATTGTTTTTAGTGGGCCAGGAGGTGGCGCACCTTTGGAAACAATGGGTTGAAACATGCAGAAGAATGAAACTGAACTACTGTATTTCACCAAATACAAAAGTAAATTCCAAGTGGATCAAGGACTTGGATGTTAGACCAGAAACTATCAGATACTTAGAGGAAAATATTGGCAGAACTTTTTTCCACATAAATTTTAAAGACATTTTCAATGAAACGAATCCAATTACAAGGAAGACTAAGGCAAGTATAAACCTATGGGACTACATCAAATTAAAAAGCTTCTTCACAGCAAAAGAAACCACTGCCCAAACCAAGAGACCCCTCACAGAATGGGAGAAGATCTTTACATGCCATACATCAGATAAGAGCTTAATAACCAACATATATAAAGAGCTTGCCAGACTCAACAACAAGACAACAAATAACCCCATCCAAAAATGGGGGGAGGACTTGGACAGAATATTCACCACAGAAGAGATCCAAAAGGCCGAGAAACACATGAAAAAATGCTCCAAGTCTCTGATTGTCAGAGAAATGCAAATCAAGACAACAATGAGATATCACTTCACTCCTGTGAGAATGTCATACATCAGAAAAGGTAACAGCAGCAAATGCTGGAGAGGGTGTGGGGTCAAAGGAACCCTCCTGTACTGCTGGTGGGAATGTAAATTGGTCCAAACTCTGTGGAGAACAGTCTGGAGAACTCTCAGAAGGCTAGAAATGGACCTACCCTATGACCCTGCAATTCCCCTCCTGGGGATATATCCTAAGGAACCCAACACATCCATCCAAAAAGATCTGTGTACACATATTTTCTTGGCAGCACAATCTGTAATAGCCAAAACCTGGAAGCAACCCAGGTGTCCAACAACAGATGAGTGGCTGAGCAAGTTGTGGTATATATACACAATGGAATACTACTCAGCTGTAAAAAATGGTGACTTCACCGTTTTCAGCCGATCTTGGATGGACCTTGAAAAAATCATGTTGAGTGAAATAAGTCAGAAACAGAAGGATGAATACGGGATGATCTCACTCTCAGGCCGAAGTTGAAAAACAAGATTAGAAAAGAAAACACAAGTCGAACCTGAAATGGAATTGGAGTATTACACTAAAGTAAAAGACTCTGGGGTGGGTGGGTGGGTGGGTGGGGAGAATACAGGTCCATGAAAAATGATGAATGAAATAGTGGGGGTTGTATTGTTAAATGGGAATCTGGGGAATGTTATGCATGTAAAAAAAAAAAAAAGAAGTAGAAACGCAAAGCAAAAATTGACTGAGTTTGGAGTATGGCACCAAAGTAAGAAAGCAGAAGTACACTAGAGTTTGCAGTGAGTACCCTCCCTAATACTTCCTCTCCACTTTTCCAAGCTTTGGGTCCATGATTGCTCAACAATTTGTTTGGCTTTGTATGTTAACTCTCTTTTTAGTCACCAGGTTCCAGGTGTCATCAGGATGCCGGCCAGACTTCCCTGGATTGAAGACCCCACCAATATGTCCTGGAGCTCAGCTTTCCCAGAGACCCACCCTACTAGGGAAAGAGAGAGGCAGACTGGGAGTATGGACTGACCAGTCAATGCCCATGTTCAGCGGGGAAGCAATTACAGAAGCCAGACCTTCTACCTTCTGCAACCCACAATGACCCTGGGTCCATGCTCCCAGAGGGATAGAGAATGGGAAAGCTATCGGGGGAGGGGGTGGGATATGGAGATTGGGTGGTGGGAATTGTGTGGAGTTGTACCCCTCCTACCCTATGGTTTTGTTAATTAATCCTTTCTTAAATAAAAAAATAAAATAAAATAAAAAGAAAAGAAAACACAAGTCGAACCTGAAATGGAATTGGAGTATTACACCAAAGTAAAAGACTCTGGGGTGGGTGGGTGGGTGGGGAGAATACAGGTCCATGAAAGATGATGAATGACATAGTGGGGGTTGTATTGTTAAATGGAAATCTGGGGAATGTTATGCATGTACAAACTATTGTATTTACTGTTGAATGTAAAGCATTAATTCCCCAATAAAGAAATAAATTATTTTTTTAAAAAAAGGAGGTGGCGCACCTGGTTGAGCTATGTACAAGCCCCTAGTCCCCACCTGCAGGGGGAAAGCTTTCCAAGTGTGAAGCAGGGCTTCAGGTGTCTCTCTGTCTCTCTCCCTACCTCCCCTGCCCCTCTCAATTTCTGACTATCTCTATTCAACAAATAAATAAAGATAGTAAAAATATTTAAATGGGAAAAAATTGCTTTTAAAACACTAGCTTCTCAACCCTTCTATATATTAGGCCCCTCCCTATTTCTATTCTTCATTTCTAAGGTTTAAAATTTCTCATAGCATACTTACCAACCCTTTTTAATTTTTGGTGTTTTAATATTTATTTATTTATTTATTTGATGAGAAATAGAGGTACCTGCAGAGACACTGCTCATGAAGTAGCCTTCCCCCTCCCTTTAGGTGGGGAGTGGGAACTTAAACCCAAGTCTTTGCACATGGTAACCTGGGCATTGAATCTGGTGTGCCACTGCCTAACCCCAGAAAAGAGATTGCTAAAGGGATATATTTTAACCAAGTAGTAGTTTTTGAAGCATCAAAAAAGAAATGTATACAAATAAATGATACTGCAATTACAAGAAATGTGTTATAGACGAAAAATATCCTCACCTCAAAATTAGTGTCTTTTACTGCTTCCTGGTGGTGACAACTGTCAGAATTATCAACCTAGAAAATGAATAAAGGTTTCCTGTAAGAAAACACTTCTAAAGAATTTCCAAAAATTCACAATATTGAAAGTTAGTAATCCGAAAACTGAAGAGTGCTTTATTCTTTTTTAAGCAAGCAATACAAAGCCTAAGTAGATTATATATATTATAGTAAACTGACCTGTTCCAGCATGGGCAAAAAGCTAACTTTTTGTATACCAGGATCTGTAAGATAAAAGACAACTGGCATTGAGTATGCCAAGCACCTTACTTCTCATATGTCTTGCTTTAATGTCAATCCCATCAACATTGTACTTTTGTAATGTGTAATTAGAAAATGCATCTATACAAGGTGATATCTTGCTTCCCCAGTTTCCTACCTGAGTTAATGTTTTCCACATTTTTGGAGAGACTGGGCATTGCAAATGGAAAACTAAAATCATCTTCAACACATTTGCTGAAACTCTAGAAACACAAAGACATTCTTAAACATACTGCCCCATACCATTCTGATAATTAGCAATAAATACATAGTTACACAATATGTATTTAAAGAAATTACTAAATTTGTAAATCTGCTTTATATTACTAAATTTGTGGGTTGGGGAGACAGCATAATAGTTATGTAAAAAAGACTTTTAAATGCCTGAAGTTCCAGCATCCCAGGTTCAGTCCCCAGCACTACCATAAATCAAAGCTGAGCCATACTCATCTCTCTATATCTCTCTCTCATTAAAATAAAATAAGTATCTTTTAAAAAATTAAAAAGTTGTTTAATACATACATTTGTATTTGTATTGTATGTTTAATACATACAATACATGCATTTGCAGTGTAAAAAATCAAAAGGTCTAAGATTTTAACTTATAAGAAAAGCTAAACTGGGGGCCAGGTGGTGGTGCACCTGGTTAAGTGCACACATTACAGTCCATGAGGATCTGGGTTCAAGTCCCAGTCCCTACTTGAAGGGGGAAAGCTTCACAAAGTGGTGAAGCAGGTCTGCAGGTGTCTCTTTTTCTCTCCCCTTCTCTCGCTCCCCATCCCCTCTCAATTTCTCTCTGTCCTATCCAATAAATAAAATTTAAAAAATAAAAGCTAAACTTCTAATTATGCAATATGTATTTTGTAAATGTTCAAAAATAATATTGATAATCTTAGTGTTATATTAGTTTACTTCCATTTCACAAAGATCTTCCTTTTGACAAATGGAAAACTCTCTTCACTGAAAAACATTCCAATAATTTCCATAATCTCAAATATAAATTTCCACATGAGAATTTTTTTAATAATCTAGTAAGTAAAGTAAGATGAAACTTGCCATAATTCTACTCTGATAAAAATTCCACTATATTCGATAGTTTCAATTTTTATCCTGTCAAGCAGGATAATCAGAAACAAGTAATGCCAGGTAGAGTGCACATGTGAGCATGCACAAGGAGCCAGGTTGCAGCTCCAGCCAGAGGGAGAAGCTTCAGGAGCCGTGAAGCACTGCTGCAGGTGTCTCTGTCTCTCTCCTCTCTACCTCCGCCTTCCATCTCAGTTTCTTTTTTTTTTATATATTTATTTATTCCTTTTTGTTGCCCTTGCTGTTTTATTCTTGTAGTCATTACTGATGTCGTTGTTGGATAGGACAGAGAGAAATGGAGAGGAGAGGGGAAGACAGAGAGAGGGAGAGAAAGATAAACGCCTGCAGACCTGCTCCACCGCTTCTGAAGCGACTCCCCTGCAGGCGGAGAGCTGGGGGCTCGAACCGGGGTCCTTACCCAGTCCTTGAGCTTTGCGCCACCTGCGCTTAACCTGCTGCGCTACAGCCCAACTCCTCCATCTCAGTTTCTGTCTGTCTCTGCCTAGTAAATGAATAAGTAAAATATTTTTAAATCCTTTTAGAAAAGAAAAAATTAAAGCACTAATTTTTACCATTACACTAACATAGCTGTCTAAATTTTCTTAGATCCTGATAGTCTCCTTATTTCTATTTTGTTTATTTTTTAAAGATTTTATTTATCCGTTAATGAGAAAGATAGGAAGAGAGAGGGAAAGAACCAGATATCACTCTGGTACATGTGCTGCCGAGGACTGAACTCGGGACCTCATGCTTAAGAGTCCAGTACTTTATCCACTGTGCCACCTCCTGGACCACACCTTATTTCTATTTTATTATTTCACTTCATATGTCTTAAAAATTATCAAATATGTTAGGGCGGAGGATAGATAGCATAATGGTTATGCAAACAGATTCATGCCTGAGACTCCAAAGTCCCAAGTTCAGTGCACCTCCATAAGCCAAAACTGAACAGTGTTCTGGTAAAAATAAATAAATAAAAATAATTTTAAAAAAAATTTAAGGAAAAATGGATTAAAATAAGCAGGTCCCTCTATACATGCAAAGTTCTATAGCAGCAAAAGTTTTTTTTTATTTTATTTATTTTAATGAGAGAAGTATACAGTGAAAGATACAGATAGGTAAATAGTCCAACCAGAGCACTGCTCAGCTCTGGCTTATGGTGGTGCTGGGGACTGAACCTTGGACCCTTGGTGCATCAGGCATGATAATATTTTTGCAGAACAATTATACTATCTCCCCAGCACACTATTTTTTTTTTTACCAGAGCACTGCTAAACTCTGGTTTATGACGGTGTGCAGGATTGAATTTAGGACTTAAGAGCCTCAGGCATGAAAGTCTCTTTGAATAACCATTATGCTATACCCCCACGCAAAAAAAAAAAAAAAATCCTCAATGATACCTTATATGCATTTAAGTAAACTCATTCATTCAAAGTAAATGTACTTGATTTGATAAATGAGACCACATTTGCTAATTTCCTTTTAATTCTAAGCTATCAACAGTAGGAACGTATATTTTTGCTTCACACACCTGTTACAAATAGTCAAATCAGGACTCTTATGCAAATTTACCTTGAAGACATTAGAATCTCCTCCCAAAGTCGGTTTCACTGCAGACACCTGACTGCTGCTATATCTCGGTGGTACAAATAAAGCAAAGGACTTTTGCTTGTCCATTTTCTCCCTTCCACTTGTAATTACCTATTGTCCCAAAAGTGGGAGGAAGAAAGAAAGTGGTTCACTTCATTTAGTCAAGGCATATTTATTCGTCATTTTACTTATATATATATGTGTGTGTGTGTATATATATATATACATATATATATATATATATATATATATATATATTAATGAGACAGGGGCCACATGGTGGCCACCTGGTTGAGCACACATTACAATGCACAAGGACCGGGTTTCTAGCCCCCGAGTCCCCACCTGCAGGGGGAAAGATTTGCAAATGGTGAAACAGGGATGGAGGTCTTTCTCTCTCTCTTCATCTCACTCTCTCTTTCCCTTTGTATCTCCCCTTCCCTCTCGATTTCTGGCTGCCTCTATCAAATAAATAAAAATAATTTAAAAAATTAAGGGGACAGGTGGTGGCACACGGGGTTAAGCGCACATATTACAGTGCACAAAGGCGCAGGTTCAAGCCCGTTCCCCACCTGCAGTGGGAAAGCTTCACAAGTGGTAAAGCAGGGCGGCAGGTGTCTGTCTCTTTTCCTCCCTAACTCCCACTCCCCCCTCAATTTCTCTCTGTCTCTACCCAACAATAAATTTTTTTTTAATAAACAAAAAAGAAAGTTTAACAAAAAAATACAAAACATGTTGGGCAGCAGTGCAGCGTCAAGCGGATATGACGCGACGCGCAAAGACAGGCGTAAGGATCCCGGTCAGAGCCCCCAGCAGGTCTGCAGGTGTCTATCTTTCTCTCCCCATCTCTGTCTTCCCCTTCTCTCTCCATTTCTCTCTGTCCTATCCAATAACAATAGCAACAATAATAATAATAACAACAAGGGCAACAAAAATGGGAGAGGAAAATGGTCTCCAGGAGCAGTGGACTCCTGGTGCAGGCACCAGGCCCTAGCGATAACCCTGGAGGCTAAAATAAAATAAAATCGGTTAATGAGACAGAGTGAGAGAACCAGAGCATCAATTTGGTGCCTGTGGCTGGAAGAACTGAATTCTGAACTCATGCTTGGAAATCCAATACTTTTATCCACTATGCCACTTTTTAGGCTATCCTCTATTATTTTTTTAATAGGAATACAAAATGTATTGCTGCTATAAGTCATTTGATTTTGGGCCTGTTAAAGACAGCAGTCAATAAAATAAGTCTAGAAACATTCACCATTTTGTTTGTTTTGTTTTGCAACAAGGATTATTACGGCTGGAGCGGCTCCTGGCAGCCTTTTTTTTTTATCTTTTATTTGACAAGACAGAATTTTGAGAGGAGATGGAGATAAGGAGAGAGACTGAGAGACACCTGCAGTCCTAGCTTCACTGGGAAGCTCCCCCCCCCCCCCCCCCGTTTGTGGATAACGGGGGCTCAGAACTCAGGTCCTTGTCCAGCGCTTAACAGCGTCTTCATTTTTTAAGATTTAATGAGAGAGCGCCCTCCTGAGATTGAGCCAGGGGCCTTTGGGGACCTCAGGCCCTGTTTCATACTTTAAAAGTGGCTGTTTATAAAACTAGCGCAATGCAGAAACTCAAGTAGGGGACTATAAAGACCTCCTTCCTTCCCTTCCCTGCCCCTCCCCCTCCCTCTCCTCCCCGCCCCTCCCCCTCCCTCTCCTCCACACCCCTCCCCCTCCCTCTCCTCCCAGTCTTCCTCTCCGTCCCTCCCCCGCCCCTCCCCCGCCCCTCCCCCTCCCTCTCCTCCCCACCCCTCCCCCTCCCTCTCCTCGCAGTCCTCCTCTCTGTCCCTCCCCCTCCCCCCGCCCCTCCTCCTTCCTTTCTTCCCCCTGCCCTTTCCCTGCCGCTCCTCCTCCCTCCCTCTCCCTCTCCCCTTTTCTTCTGCCTGGTCCCCCTCTCCTCTCCCTCCGCTTCTCCTCTCCCCCCTGGCGGCCGAGGGCTGCGCTGGGGAGAAACTCCAACAAGGCACCATGGTTGTGGCGGCTTGAAAAGAGCCCGTTGCGGCCACCAGCACGGAAAACTAATCACCTAGGTTCTTAGCCCGCTACCAACCACCATTAGAAGGCTCCGGGTGGCTGACTAAGGGAGATATCTGAGTATGGCCCAGCTCTCTGGGCGGCGTCCTCACGTACGCAACTGCCTTTACTTCTAATAAAATAAAAACTTAAAAACTATGGACCCGGTGCCCACGCGAACTGCTCCCCTGCGCCTATTACAGCAGCAGAAAGAACCAGCCAGAGCTTCCGCGGCTTCTGCCTCCGAACTTTGGAAAAGGCGGGAAACCACTCCCCTCGCTCCCCTGAGGTGACAGAAGACGAAGCGCGTCACCTGTGGTGGTTTAACCGCTAAATAACTGTCATCCTCGTGACTTGCGGGGCTGCCCACACACGATCTCGCGAGATCACCCCTCACGTGGCACTCGCTTCTTCCCCGAATTCTTATTCCTCTCAAGGCTGGCGTTCTCTTGGCTTCTGTCCTTTGTTCACCAGGCAAAGGAAACTGTCAGGTGCTGTCCTGGGTCAGAGCTAACAGTGAAGAAGCTATTTCTGTTCTGCAAGAGCTCCCAGACAAGAGCCATTTCTTTTTATTTTTTTAATGCCAATGTTCAAAGTGAAAAAGGAAAAAAGAGATTGTAATTATGTGATAACTGCCTTGTATATCATTATTCCTTCAGTGAAATAATAAGAAAAAAGAAAAAAATGTCAGTGTGCAGGGGCAAGGTGGTGGCACACCTGGCTGAGCTCACATGTGGTAGTTCGCAAGGACCCGGTTCGAACCTGCGGTCACCACCTGCAGGTGCAGTTTTGCCAGCAGGGAAGCAGGACTGTAGGTGTCTCTCTGCCTCTTTCCCTATCACCCGCTTCCCACTCGATTTCTGGCTGTCTCTACCAAATAAATAAATAAATAAAGATAACATTTTTTTTATTTATTTTCCCTTTTTTTGCCCTTGTTTTTTTTTGTTGTTGTTGTTGTTATTGATAACTAAACTAAAGATAACATGTTAAAAGTACTTTAAAAAGGGGAGGGGGGAGTCCGGCGGTAGCCCAGCGGGCTAAGAGGACTTGACACAAAGCAAAAGAACCAGCATAGAGATCCCAGTTCGAGCCCCTGGCTCCCCACCTGCAGGGGAGTCACTTCAAAGGCGGTGAAGCAGGTCTGCAGGTGTCTCTCTTTCTCTCCCCATCTCTGTCTTCTCCTCCGCTCTCCATTTCTCTCTGTCCTATCCGACAATGACGACAACAATAACTACAACAAGGGCAACAAAAGGGAATAAATAAATAAATACTTTCTTTAAAAAAATTAAAAGCTGGCAATGCTCAATGAGTGCTTAGGGTGTTGAAGAAGGGTTAACATAAGGAGGAGTCAAGGATTCACGGATGCCTGCTATGGCTTTCAGTAGAGAATCAAGATGGGATAGAGTTGCCTAGAACAATTAGTGGGGAAAGAGACCTGAGTGAGAAAAGGCAGACAAAGCTTTTGAAATTCTCAGAGACTGGTACCAGAGAGTGACTTCAGGTGTAGGTAGACAAAGTGGGAAAATGGCAAGAAGTGACACTGCAGACTGATAAAGCATGTGAAGGTCTTGCATAGGCTTTTAGCTAAATTTAAACCTTTATGTGTGGGACCCTTGACTAATTTTTTTTTAATTTTTTATTTAAGAAAGGATTAACAAACAAAACCATAAGGTAGATGGGGTACAACTCCACACAATTCCCGCCACCCAATCTCCTTAACCCACCCCATCCCATGATAGCTTTCCCATTCTCTAGCCCTCTGGGAGCATGGACCCAGGGTCATTGAGGGTTGCAGAAGGTAGAAGGTCTGGCTTCTGTAATTGCTTCCCCGCTGAACATGGGCGTTGACTGGTCGGTCCATACTCCCAGTCTGCCTCTCTCTTTCCCCAGTAAGGTGTGTCTCTGGGGAAGCTGAGCTCCAGGACACATTGGTGGGGTCTTCAATCCAGGGAAGCCTGGCCAGCATCCTGGTGGCATCTGGAACCTGGTGACTGAAAAGAGAGTTAACATACGAAGCCAAACAAATTGTTGAGCAATCATGGATCCCAAGCTTGGAATAGTGGAGAGGAAGTGTTAGGGAGGTACTCACTGCAAACTCTAGTGTACTTCTGCTTTCAGGTATATATTTTGCAGTAGTTTATGGATACGTGTGAACATAAGCTCTCTCTCACAGAAACTGGTGTATATCTAGGTTATGGGACTTTGTTAGAAGGTGAACCACCTGAGATGAAATTAGAGTGTACTATAAAAGGAAAGGTCTCACCCAAGTAATGAAGCTGAAGGGTTGTCATTCCACACGTGAAGTCTCTGGACACAGTCTGAGGTGAAGCATGTTGAGGTGGCAATCATTGCGTTGGTTAGGTTGTGATCGGTGGATGCAATATTATTTGGTATGGATTGGGAGACGCATACGGGAAAGTGGGCCCTATCCAAGGGTTCCAGGACTGGGGGAAGTAGGGGCTCTATAGTGGAGATGTGAGGTTCCTGCTGTCTTAGGGTTCAAAAAGACAATCGATAGTTAATGTTATCACCACATTATTTGATAATTGGGTTAACTTTGAAAAGTCCTTTTGTTATGGTTTCCTGTACAGTATCCAGTATCTTGTATATAGCTGTGCTATTGGATGCTTCTAATCTACTTGGTCTAGGCTTTTGAGAGAGTCCGCATATCAAATACACAGCCTATATATTAAAAGGATTCAGTTAGTGTTTTGAGAAACTTTGAGACGTACAACTGATTTTCCTCCTCTCATATTAATTAACTATTGATTTATATGTCTACATTTTGCTAGGAGTGTACATAAACACCATTCCCACCACCAAAAGACTTTGACCCATCCCTCCCACCCACTCCCACCCCCCACTGGCCCAGGAAGTTGCCTCTCACCACAGGGTTTTTACTTTGGTGACCTACCCTTGACGAATTTTAAGTGGAAAAGGCATTATCAAATGCAGGAGAAAATTTGGGGGTGTGGAAAGTGGCTTAAGTTTCAAAGAATGGAGTAAAGGATAGAGTTGTAATAACCTGAGTAAATTATAAGAAAATAATTAAGCTGATGAGTTCCATTTTGGAAATACTGGCTTGTTTTCTTTCTCTATGTACTACAAAATAATTGGTACTTTTCCAAAGAACTGTGGTAGTATTTTTATTTTTTATTTATTCTTTTATTTTTTTTTAATTTTTTTATGTATGAAAGGATTAATTAACAAAACCATAGGGTAGGAGGGGTACAACTCCACACAATTCCCACCGCCCAATCTCCATATCCCACCCCCTCCCCAGTAGCTTTCCCATTCTCTATCCCTCTGGGAGCATGGACCCAGGGTCATTGAGGGTTGCAGAAGGTAGAAGGTCTGGCTTCTGTAATTGCTTCCCCGCTGAACATGGGCGTTGACTGGTCGGTCCATACTCCCAGTCTGCCTCTCTCTTTCCCCAGTAAGGTGTGTCTCTGGGGAAGCTGAGCTCCAGGACACATTGGTGGGGTCTTCAATCCAGGGAAGTCTGGCCGGCATCCTGGTGGCATCTGGAACCTGGTGACTGAAAAGAGAGTTAACATACAAAGCCAAACAAATTGTTGAGCAATCATGGACCCAAAGCTTGGAATAGTGGAGAGGAAGTATTAGGGAGGGTACTCACTGCAAACTCTAGTGTACTTCTGCTTTCTTACTTTGGTGCCATACTCCAAACTCAGTCAATTTCTGCTTTGCGTTTCTACTTCTTTTTTTTTTTTTTACATGCATAACATTCCCCAGATTCCCATTTAACAATACAACCCCCACTATTTCATTCATCATTTTTCATGGACCTGTATTCTCCCCACCTACCCACCCAACCCAGAGTCTTTTACTTTGGTGTAATACTCCAAATCCATTTCAGGTTCGTCTTGTGTTTTCTTTTCTAATCTTGTTTTTCAACTTCGGCCTGAGATTGAGATCATCCCATATTCATCCTTCTGTTTCTGACTTATTTCACTCAACATGATTTTTTCAAGGTCCATCCAAGATCGGCTGAAAACGGTGAAGTCACCATTTTTAATAGCTGAGTAGTATTCCATTGTGTATATAGACCACAACTTGCTCAGCCACTCATCTGTTGTTGGACACCTGGGTTGCTTCCAGGTTTTGGCTATTACAGATTGTGCTGCCAAGAACATATGTGTACACAGATCTTTTTGGATCGATGTGTTGGGTTCCTTAGGATATATCCCCAGGAGGGGAATTGCAGGGTCATAGGGTAGGTCCATTTCTAGCCTTCTGAGAGTTCTCCAGAATGTTCTCCACAGAGTTTGGACCAATTGACATTCCCACCAACAGTGCAGGAGGGTTCCTTTGACCCCACACCCTCTCCAGCATTTGCTGCTGATACCTTTTCTGATGTATGACATTCTCACAGGAGTGAAGTGATATCTCATTGTTGTCTTGATTTGCATTTCTCTGACAATCAGAGACTTGGAGCATTTTTTCATGTGTTTCTCGGCCTTTTGGATCTCTTCTATGGTGAATATTCTGTCCAAGTCCTCTCCCCATCTTTGGATTGGGTTATTTGTTGTCTTGTTGTTGAGTCTGGCAAGCTCTTTATATATGTTGGTTATTAAACTCTTATCTGATATATGGCATGTAAAGATCTTCTCCCATTCTGTGAGGGGGTCTCTTGATTTGGGTAGTGGTTTCTTTTGCTGTGAAGAAGCTTTTTAATTTGATGTAGTCCCATAGGTTTATACTTGCCTTAGTCTTCCTTGTAATTGGATTCGTTTCATTGAAAATGTCTTTAAAATATGCGGAAAAAAGTTCTGCCAATATTTTCCTCTAAGTATCTGATAGTTTGTGGTCTAACATCCAAGTCCTTGATCCACTTGGAATTTACTTTTGTATTTGGTGAAATACATTGATTCAGTTTCATTCTTCTGCATGTTTCAACCCATTGTTTCCAACACCATTTGTTGAAGAGACTCTGCTTTCCCCATGTAATAGTCTGGGCCCCTTTGTCAAAGATTAGATGTCCATAGGTGTGAGGCCTCATTTCTGGGCTCTCAATTCTATTCCACTGGTCAGTGTGTCTGTTCGTGTTCCAGTACCAAGCAGTTTTGATGACAATGGCTCCATAATACAGTTTGAGATCTGGGAGTGTGATGCCTCCGGTTCTGTTCTTTTTTTCTCAACATTGTTTTGGCAATTCTAGGTCTTTTCTGGTTCCAGATAAACATTTGTAGCATTTGTTCTATTCTCCTAAAAAATGTGCTTGGGATCTTGATGGGGATAGCATTAAATTTGTAGATGGCTCTGGGTAATATATTCATTTTGATGATGTTAATTCTTCTAACCCATGAGCATGGAATATCTTTCCACTTCTTTGTGTCTTTTTCAATTTCTTTGAGTAGTGACTCATAATTTTCAGTATACAAGTCTTTCACTTCTTTGGTTAGGTTTATTCCTAGATATTTTATTGTTTTTGTTGCTATAGAAAAAGGAACTGATTTCTGGATTTCAATTTCTTCTAACTTAGTGTTTGCATACATGAATGCCACTGATTTTTGAATGCTAATTTTATAGCCTGACACATTACTGTATTGCCTGATGATTTCCAAAAGCTTCTTGCAGGATTCCTTAGGTTTTTCCATGTATACTATCATGTCATCTGCAAATAAGGAGAGTTTGACTTCTCTTCCAATCTGTATGCCTTTAATTCCTTGCTCCTGCCTGATTGCTATGGCAAGAACTTCCAACACTATGTTGAATAGTAATGGTGATAGTGGGCAGCCCTGTCTAGTACCTGATCTGAGGGGAAATGCTTCCAGTTTTTCACCATTGAGTATGATGTTGGCTGTAGGTTTGCTATATATAGACTCCACTATCTTCAGGAATTTTCCATCTATTCCCATTTTTTGTAGTGTTTTGATCATAAAGGGATGTTGTATTTTGTCAAAGGCTTTCTCTGCATCTATTGATATGACCATGTGGTTTTTGGTCTTGCTTTTGTTGATGTGGTGGATCACATTGATTGATTTACGTATATTAAAGCAACCTTGTATGCCTGGGATAAACCCCACTTGGTCATGATGAACAATCTTTTTGATATACTGCTGTATCCAGTTGGCTAGAATTTTGTTCAATATTTTCACATCTATGTTCATCAGAGATATTGGTCTGTAGTTTTCTTTTTTGGTTGTGTCCCTGTCTGCTTTTGGTATCAGGGTGATGTTGGCTTCATAGAAGCTGGCAGGGAGTATTCCAGTGCCTTCAATCTTCTGGAAGACTTTTAAAAGTAGAGGTATTAGTTCTTCTTTGAAAGTTTTGTAGAATTCATTTGTAAAACCATCTGGTCCAGGACTTTTATTTTTGGGAAGATTTTTGATAACTGTTTCAATTTCATTAGCTGTGATGGGCCTGTTCATGTTATGCACTTCCTCTTGACTTAATTTTGGAAGTTGGTAGGTATCTAGGAAATCATTCATTTCTTCCAGGTTCTCTAGCTTGGTGGCATATAGTTGTTCATAGAAGCCTCGCATGATATATTGAATTTCTGCAGTGTCTGTTGTGATTTCTCCTCTTTCATTTACTATCCGATTTATTTGGGTCTTCTCCCTTTTTTGTTTTGTGAGTCTGGCTAAAGGTTTGTTGATTTTGTTTACTCTTTCGAAGAACCAACATTTACTTTCATTGATCTTTTGTATGGTTTTCCTATTCTCAATGTTATTTATTTCTGCCCTAACTTTAGTAATTTCTGTCCTTCTGGTTGCTTTAGGATTCCTTTGTTGTTCTTCTTCTAGGTCTTTGAGATGCGCAATCAGGCTGTTTATTTTTGCCTTTTCTTGTTTCCTAATGTGTGCTTGAATAGCTATGAACTTCCCTCTTAGGACTGCTTTAGCTGTGTCCCAAATATTTTGATAGTTTGTGTCTTCATTTTTATTGAACTCTCGAAACATTTTGATTTCTTCCTTGATTTCCTCTTTGGCCCAGAAGTGTTAAGAAGTGTACTGTTGAGCTTCCACATTTTGGGACTGTTACTAATCTTTTGTTGATTGTTAAATGTTAGTTTAATTCCACTGTGGTCTGAGAAGATGCTTGGGATGATTTCAGTGCTCTTGAATAGGCTAATGCTGTCTTTGTGGCCTAACATATGGTCTATCCTTGAGAATGATCCATGTGGATTTGAGTAAAATGTGTATTCCAGTTTCTTGGGATGAATGACTCTGAAAATGTCCAATAGTTCTAGTTTATCTATCTCTTCATGTAGCTCCCTTATATCTTTACTGATTCTCTTCCTGGATGATTTGTCAAGTTGAGATAGTGGAGTGTTGAAGTCCCCTACTATGATTGTGTTACTGTTAATATATTGCTGTAGCTCTTTCAGTAGAAGTTTGATGTATTTAGATGGCTTCTCATTGGGTGCATAGATATTAATAATTGTTAAGTCCTCTTGATTGACTGATCCTCTGAGCATTAAGTAGTGTCCATTCCTATCTTTTTTAATCTTATCTATTTTAAAGTCTATCATGTCAGATATGAGAATAGCTGTTCCTGCCCTTTTTTGTGGGCCATTGGCTTGAATGATAGTTTTCCATCCTTTCACTTTAAGTCTGTGTTTGTCTTGTTGTGTTAGGTGAGTTTCCTGTAGACAACATATTGTTGGGTTGTGTTTTCTGATCCATCTTCCTACTCTGTGTCTTTTAATAGGTGAATTCAGGCCATTCACATTTATTGATATCAAAGATTGAAGATATTTTAACGCCATTCTTGAAGAGTTTTAGAGTGTTTTGATATATGTCCTATTTGTGGTGGTCTGGTTGTTTATAGGAGACCTTTCAGAACTTCTTTCAGGGCAGGCTTGGTGATGGTTGCTTCCTTCAACTGTTGCTTGTCTGAGAAGGTTTTGATGCTTCCATCTAGTCTGAATGACAATCTAGCAGGATATAGTATTCTTGGCTGAAAGCCTTTCTCATTGAGCACTCGATAGATATCTTGCCATTCTCTTCTGGCCTGTAGTGTTTGTATGGAGAAGTCTGCTGCTAATCTTATGGGTTTTCCTTTGTAGGTGACTCTTTCTTTTTCTCTTGCAGCCTTGAGGATCCTTTCTTTATCCTTATTCCTTTCCATTCTAAGTATGACATGTCTTGGTGTCTTTAGGTCTGGGTTAATTCTGTTTGGGACCCTCTGGGCTTCTTGAATCTTTATGTCTTTGGTGTTGTCTAGACTAGAGAAATTTTCAGCTATTATGGCCTGGAGAATGCTTTCTTCCTCTCCTTCTCTTTCTTCCTCTGGTAAGCCAATAATGCGTATATTGTTTCTTTTGAAGTCATCCCATAGGACTCTGTTGTTGTTTTCAGCATCTCTTAATCTCTTTTTGAGATCTCTTACTTCTTTTTTAGTTGTCTCTAATTCATCCTCAATCTTGCTAATTCTGTCTTCAGCCTCATTGATTCTATTCTCTCTGCCCTCTACTGCTTTCTGGAGTTCATCTATTTTGTTGCCCTGCTCTGATACTGTTTTAGCTTGTTCAGCTAGTTGCCTTCTTAGCTCAGAGATTTCAGCTTTCAGCTCTCTAATAACCATGAGATTATTAGAATTTTCTTCCATATTCTCATTTGTTGTTCCTGCATTTCTGATTACAATTTTTTCAAATTCTTTACTCACTCCTGTTATTATTTCCTTAGCTAATGTTTGGATATTGAACTCGTTGTTTTGTGCTTCACCCTCTGGAGGACTTTTAGCTGGACTCTTGTCTTGGTTCGAGTCTCCAATATTTTTTCTTGTTGTTTTAACCATTTTATGTATTATGTTATGAGTTCCCTTTATCAGTACTTTTCAAATTATTGATCACTATTGCCTGGATTGACTTGTGTCTAAGTAATTTAATTAAAGGGTTTACCGTGGTGGAAGTTAACAGTTTTTTTTCAATCCCTGAGTTGGAGTTCAGTGGTGTAAAAGCCTCTTTTTTTTCTTCCCTGTAGGCTATGGGTGCCTGAGGGCTTTTAAACTATCAATAGGCTTCTCTTAATCACTGACTCCTGACCAAGAGATAAAGCAGAGTGTGGCAGAGATAATCCAGTGGTTATGCAAAGAGACTTTCACAGCCCCTCAGCTATGCCAAGGAGGTATAGGTCTTCTCCTGAGTTTCCTGGTTAGATCTCTGTCCCCTGGTGTCCCTCCCTGTTGCTGCTCCAGATTCTGAGGGTAGTAGCAATGGAGACTCAGAGTTGCACTTGGTGAGTCTCTGGGGAGTCCTTTCCTCCCTTCAGCTGTCCCCTTGTTGTGGAGCAGACTGGAGGTGGTGTCTCCACTGATAAACTGCTGAATGTTAGCAATCACTTAATCTCTCCTTAGGCCCCTCTCTCCTCTCTGTCACCAGCCACGCGTGTTTGTACTCACGGGTGATTTACTGGGTTCCTGTGGTCATTCTAGTCCTGTCTTGTTTCGGTCTGGGTGGTCTCCTTTGGGATTCCTAGTTGATCCGGGAGAGGAGAGGAGAGGAGAGGAGAGGAGAGGAGAGGAGAGGAGAGAAAGTGATCTGCTGCTCGTAGCTCCACCTCCGGAAGTCCGATCTCCAGTATTTTTTTTTTTACTAGTATTTTTATTACTACAAATAGATAGGAGTGTACATAAACATCATTCCCACCACCAAAAGACTGTGTGTGTCCCATCCCATCTCCCAACCACCCCGCCCACTCCATGAAGCTCAACACCCACCCTGACCCTCAACCCAGGGTTTTTACTTTTGTGTCCTACTCCAAATTCAGTCAAATCCTGCTTTGAGTTTCCCTTTCTGTTATTCTTTCTCAACTTCTGTTTATGAGTGGGATCATCCCATACTTAACTTTAACTTTCTGACTTAGATCACTTAACATAATTCCTTCTAGCTCCATCCAAGATGGGTCAGAGAAGGTAGGTTCATTGTTCTTAATAGCTGTGTAGTATTCCATCATGTATATATACCACAACTTTCTCAGCCACTCATCTGCTGTTGGGCACCTGGATTGTCTCAGGTTTTAGCTATTACAAATTCTGCTGCTATGAACATAGGTGTATACATTTCTTTTTGATTGGGTGTTATGGAGTCCTTGGGGTATATCCCTAGGAGATGGATTACTGGGTCGTATGGAAGGTCCATGTCTAGACTTCTGAGAGTTCTCTGCTCTCCACAGAGATTGGACCAATTTACATTCTCACCAGCAGTGCAGAAGGGTTCCCCTGTCCCCACAGCCTCTCCAGCCATTGTTGCTGCTGACCTTTTTGATGTATGACATTCTCTCAGGGGTGAGGTGGTATCTCGATGTTGTCTTTATTTGCATTTCTCTGACAATCAGCCACCTGGATCAATTTTTCATGTGTTTGTTAGCCTTTTGGATCTCTTCTGTAGTGAATGTCTTGTTCATATCCTCTGCCCATTTTTGGATGGGGTCATTTGCTTTTTTGGTGCTAAGTTTGCTGAGCTGTTTGTGTATTTTGGTGATTAGTTTCTTGTCTGATGTATGGCATGTGAAGATCTTCTCCCATTCTGTAAGGGGTCTCTTTGTTTGTGTGATGGTTTCTTTGGCTGTGCAGAAGCTTTTAAATTTAATGTAGTCCCATTGGTTTGTTTCTGCTTTAGTCTTCCTTGCAATTGGGTTTGTTTCATCAAAGATGTCCTTGAGGTTTAGGTGGGAAAGCATTACACCAATGTTTTCCTCTAAGTATTTGATGGTTTCTGGTATAAAATCCATGTCCTTGATCCATTTGGAGTTGATTTTGTTTCTGGTGAGATAAGGTGGTTCAGTTTCATTCTTCTGCATATTTCAACCCAGTTTTCCCAGCACCATTTATTGAAGAGAGCCTCCTTCCTCCATTTAATACTTTGGGCCCCCTTATCAAAGATTAGATGTCCGTAGGTGTGGGGTTTAGTTCTGGGCTTTCAATTCTGTTCCACTGGTCTGTGCCTATTTTTTGTTCCAGTACCAGGCTGTTTTGGTGATGATGGCCTTATAATATAGTTTGAGATCTGGGAGTGTGATACCTCCATTTCTGTTTCTTTTTCTCAAGAATTTTGATGCCTATCTTTCTCTCCCCCCTCTGTCTTCCCCTCCTCTCTCCATTTCTCTCTGTCCTATTCAACAACGAACAACATTAACAACCACGATAATAACCACAACAAGGCTAAAACAACAAGAGCAACAAAAAGGAGAAAAAACTGGCCTCCAGGAGCAGTGGATTCATGGTGCAGGCACCGAGCCCCAGCAATAACCTGGAGGGAAAAAAAAAATGAATTCCCTTATGATCCAACAATACCACCATTTATCCATAGGACACTATTTCAAAGGGGCATATGCACTTCTATGTTCATAGCTGCATAATTCACAATAGCCAAAGAGTGGAAGAAGTCTAAATACCCACCAACAGATGACTGGCTAAAGAACTTACGGGATGGGGGCCGGGCAATAGAGCTGCAGATTAAGTGCACATGGCACAAAGCGCATGGACTATTGTAAGGATCCCAGTTCCAGCCCCCAGTGCCCCACCTGCAAGGGAGGGTCACCTCAAAGGTGGTGAAGCAGGTCTGCAGGTGTCTGTCTTTCTCTCCCCCTCTGTCTTCCCTTCCTCTCTCCATTACTCTCTGTCCTATCCAACTACTATGACAACAATAATAACAACAAAGATATACAACATGAGCAACAAAAGAGAAAAAATAGCCTCCAGGAGCAGTGGATTCGTAGTGCAAGCACGGAGCCCCAGCAATAACTCTGGATAGAAATTTTTAAAAAAAGGGGGGGAGTCGGGCGGTAGCACAGCAGGTTAAGCACGGGTGGCGCAAAGCACAAGGACCAGCTCAAGGATCCCAGTTTGAGCCCCCAGTTCCCCACCTGCAGGGGAACCGCTTCACAGGCCGTGAAACAGGTCTGCAGGTGTCTTTCTCTCCTGCTCTCTGTCTTCCCCTCCTCTCTCCATTTCTCTGTCCTATCTAACAATGACATAAATAACAACAATAATAACTACTACAACAATAAGAAACCACAAGGGCAACAAAAGGGAAAATAAATAAATATAAAAAATTTTTTAAAAAGAAATTTAAAAAATGTATGGGGTATATATTCCATAGAATACTATTCTGCAGGGAGTCAGGCAGTAGCAGGTTAAGCACAGGTGGCACAAAGTGCAAGGACTGGAGGAAAGATCCCAGTTCGAGCCCCTGGCTCTCCACCTGCAGGGGAGTCGCTTCACAAGCGGTGAAGCAGGTCTGCAGGTGTGTATCTTTCTCTCCCTGTCTCTATCTTCCCCTCCTCTCTCCATTTCTCTCTGTCCTATCCAACAACAATGACATCAATAATAACTACAACAATAAAACAACAAGGGCAACAAAAGGGAATAAATAAATATTTTTTAAAAAGAAGAAGAATACTTCTCTGCAATCAAAAGATGATATTGTGTCCTTCGGGACAAACTGGACAGAACTGGAGATGATTATACTTAGCTTAGAGATGGTTTCACTCATACGTGGAATCTAGAGATACATGATACACATGAACTTAAAAAATAAATAAATAAAACAAGCAAAAGCAAGCAAACAGTCTTTAAGACTTATGAGAGCTATGGTGGTTATCTTTGAGAAATGGAAGGGGATGCAAAACTTTGGTGGTGAATGTGGTGTGGAACTATACAATGTAATCTTACAATCTTATAACCTACTATTAATCACACTTTTTTTTAAATTAGACACACACAAAAAAAAACTAGGGCACATAACTCAGAGGTGGAACACAGAACTTACATGCATGCAACCGCAGATTTGAGCCCTGGCACCACATATGCCAGAGCTGAGTGGTGTTCTGGAGTTTCTTTGTTTCTCTCTTATTAAAATAAATTATCATATTAATTAGAATTTTACCATTCATCTTGTTATATCAAGGAAAAATTATTTAATTATTATTTATTTAAACTCTCTATTTAATATGATGTGATACCATCCTTTGTCATTTGCATACCTGATTTAAATTACTAGTTTCTCTCTTTGTTTTGTTATCTAGTGTTTTGGTACAGGTGCCACCATGCGAGCTGCTTGACATGGTACTAGCTTTGCAGGAAGTCAGCATGGCTGGACTCTCCAAGCCAAACTGAAACCATCTTGCCTTTCGCCATGTATAGGGCTTGGGATCAAGCTCTGTGTGGTCTTAATAATATTTACCTATGGCCAGGCTCAGAGCCTGACTAATAACAAAAATAATGACAAAACCTGCACTGCACTCTGTAAGACAGATCATAAAGGAGCAAGCAATATCAGTAATGCAGAATTTTTCAGGAGACTCCAAGAGGAAGAATTGTTTCCCCTTTACACCACTTCCTTTAGTATTCCCACTAAAATATAGGGAAAGATTGGTGGTTCCCACAATGGAGGGGTGTTGCTATGCACTCTCCCCCGCAGGGAGATTTGGTTTAGACCTTGCTAGTTTCTAGCTTCCCCTTCTCCCCGCCCCCTACCCTACGTACTTCCTGAGTTCCTGCCGCAGACGCCAGAGAAGAAGGATGCAGGACAGATCTGTGTGGTGATTAGTTTAGGAGTCCCTCTCTACCGCCAGAGGAGAATGACAGAGAGCACATGTTTGCCCGCTCATGAATAAAGATTAAACTGCGTTCTCAGCTCAGCCATGTGTCTCTGGTCGTCTCTGTTACCCGCCCGTGAAGCCAGCCCCGGCTAAAACAACATATGGCGCCTACAACATGGGATGTGACCTGCCCATCCCCCAGATAAGTGACAATTTGGCTACCTATGCACTATGGCCTTCTCTTCTGCTTATGAAGAGATCTCCAAAGGCCTCTGCCCTTTCTTCACTAGACTGTTTCACTGTTTCTGGAACATTTATCTCTGGACCACTCTGTGGTTTCCGCCCAACGCCAGCCCGCATGAGCCGGCGGAAGCCGCATGGCGCAGGGCATTGGGTGTGGGCTCCCCCCATGCTGCTTGGTCACCAAGAGCAGGGCAGCAGGCATGGCAGGCAGGGCTGCAGCCCATCCTGGCCGCCACCCCGGAGACCTCGGCCCACACCTTCTGCATGGCTGGCCCACCTGCCCTCCTGCTATGAAGTCTGGACAGATCCTGGACCACCCAGAGACCACAGGCTCCCTGCCAAAACTGGGCCTCCCCCTGGCCGAGATCCCCAACTCAGCTCTGAAGTCAGAAAAGCTAAAATACACAGAGATTCCTGCAGAGATCGCTACCTACAATTCCTGGAAGTGAAGCTGCCCAAGAAGCCACCACTGGACAATGCACTCCCCGAACAGCTAAGACAGTATATATCTACACTCGTGTTTAAAATGACATGTCTTCATAACAAAAGTTTTCCTCCTTGTGTATTGAAGACCATGTTTACATGTGTGTTTAAAGTTTGGTAAACATTAACTTTAAGGTTAAAAATGTAACTTTAAGGCTATATTCTTACCAGACAGAGTTAAATGAAAAAGGTTTTCAACATAGTTCTCATAAAGGGAAAATTAACTTACATTTAAAGTCTGAGTTAAAAATTAGTTAAAAATCAATATATTTTAACTAAGTTAATATAAAAAAAAAACCTGTACACACCTAGGGTGTGTCTCCATCTTCAATGGGTGTAACAAAAGGTTAAATAGACTTGTTGATATGTAAAACTCTCGAATCCTTCTCAATTAGAAATGGTAGATTGCACAATGGTTATGCTAATGATTCTCATACCTTAGGTTTTTTTTTCCCCATGGTTCTTCTGTTTACCTTTCCACATTTTATTGTTTAAACTTTAAACAACCTTAAAATCTTACTAAAAAAGACTTCCAATTGTAATAGAGTTATCAATTGTGGTAAACTTCTAACCTGCTACAAGTTTTGTTTCATAAGTAAGTAAATTGCAGCTGTCAAGTTCTCTACAGAAAAGCAGAATTCCAACAGCTGACCTTAAGTGGACATCTGCTTTGGACTGACACTTCTATCAGACTCACTGGTACACCTCTTGGACACTTTACACAACTCTACAGCAGCTTCCCTTTATGCTGCTGGGTTTCTCAAAGAGTGACTGCAGCCAGCTGCCTTAGGACTCTAGGCCATACCCTCACCCCCCATGCTAGGTAATGCCCACAGACAAAAAAAAATGCCCGTCGAGGCAAAAGCCCACAGAGGCAGGAAAGGTTCTTTAGCTGATAAAGCTTTGCCCACAGAGGCAAAAAATGGCCCCCTCAGGCCTTCCCTTGGTAGCACACTGGTTCTTGTTGCTCGCTTACATGTTCCTCCATGTTTGTGCCAGTTTCTTTTTTTTTAATGCCTGTATGATATAGGTTTCTGTTCACCCCACACTCCTGATACTATAGTCATTTAGTTAAAAAGAAAAGGGGGAATTGTTGCTATGCATGCTCCCCCACCGGGAGATTTGGTTTAGACCTTGCTAGTTTCACGCTTCACCTTCTCCCCGCCCCCTACCCTATGTACTTCCTGAGTTCCTACTGCAGCCACCGGAGGAGAAGGATGCAGGACAGATCTGTGTGGTGATTAGTTTAGGAGTCCCTCTCTGCTGCCAAAAGAGAAAGACAGAGAGCACATGTTTGCCTGCTCATGAATAAAGATTAAACTGCGTTCTCAGCTCAGCCGTGTGTCTCTGGTCATCTCTGTTACCCGCCCGTGAAACCAGCCCCAGCTAAAATAACAGAGGGGCCACCTTAATAAATGGAAAGTTATGGTACCCACCTAGATGCAATGGGCCTTTTAATTTACCACCCACCACTATGCTTTCACTTCCTTATGCAGGAATACTACTAGAGAACCTAGGTCACATAGTGAGCATACACAGAAGATGGATTCAAGCTAGAAAGCTTAACTTTATGAAGAGGCTGGCCAGGTCAGCACCACCTTGGTGCCTTCTCAGTAAGGAACAAAACAAAACTCCTTGATCAAACAATGGAACAGATTTTATGAAAAATGGGCTGTTTGATTTGTTTAAGGCCCCTAGAAACATAACAAGCTTGAACTTTCTATGAACCACAGCTTCTGATGCATAGCAGCAAGAGGATGGTATAAACATATAGGCAGAATATTAATCTTAATCAATAGGAAATCTGCCTAGCACACAGATACAGGAATAACAAAAGACAAAGAAACTGTGATATGATCTCTAGGCAGAAAAGTGCCCCTGGAATGTGAATGTTCCACAAAGCAGGAGGTGTTCCTTACCTGTGCTGTTCTTACTTGGTGGTTTTTGTATTAATAACCAAGGCCTTGTGATTTATGTATTAGTGACCAAAGCCTTGGTGATTTTTGTATTAATAATCAAAGCCTTGGTGATTTATGTATTGGTGGCCAAAGCCTTGGTGATTTTTGTTTTAATGATCTAAGTCTTATGAAACTATAAAAATAATGTTCTACCTGAGCATGGCAGAAATGTCTCTCTCCTGCTCCTGAAGCAGTTGATATGTCTCTCATTTTTCCTCATCCCCACTGACGCCCCTCCTCTTTCAGAGACCCCTGAGACCTGCTGGGGCTGGCCCCTGGCAATGTTTCTTTCATAAGATACTTATTTATTTGTGAGAGAGGGAGCAAGAACATTACTCCATGTGTTAGAACTGACTCGGTACCTCAGGCTCAAGAGTCTAATGCTGGGGACTGGGTGGTAGCACAACAGGTTAAGTGCACAAGGCGCCAAGCACAAGGACCGGCATAAGGATCCTGGTTTGAGCCCCAGCTCCCCACCTGCAGGGCAGGTGTTGCTTCACAATCCCTGAAGCAGGTCAGCAGGTGTCTATTTTTCTCTCCCCCTCTCAGTCTCCCCTCCTCTCAATTTCTCTCTGTGTTGCTGAGGTATTATTCTGATGCAGTCTCCGCCCCCAGGTTTTACCATGCCCCACGAAATCCTAGCAGTGCCCCCCTTCAACCAATCCTGGCCCCACACGTCACCCCTGGTTGTCGCCCAATAAAAAAGCCCCCTCACCCCCCCCTCACTCTCTCTGGGCTCTCGGCTCCCCCTCTCGCAGATCTCTCTCCCTTCTCTCACCCCTTGTCGGCTGACTCCACGTGGCCTGAGCCACCCCCCCCATCCTATAATAAAGATTTGTGTACCCCCTTGCTCTGAACTTCCTCTCTCTTCTCTGCGGTGCAGCCACAACAACATCTCTGTCCTATCCAACAACAACAACAGCAACGACAACAATTAAAATGACAACACAAGGATAACTTGGGCAACAAAATGGGAAAAACAGTAGTGCAGCACGTTAAGCACATATGGCACAAATCACAAGGACTGGCCTAAGGATCCTGATTAGAGCCTCCAGCTCCCCACCTGCAGGGGTGGGGAGGGATCTCCTCACAAGCCATGAAGCAGGTCTGCAGGTGTCTGTCTTTCTCTCCCCCTCTCTGTCTTCCCTTCCTCTCCTGATTTCTCTCTGTCCTACCCAACAACAAGGATAAACAACAAGGGCAACTAAAGGGAAAAAATAGCTTCCAGGAGAGCGGATTCATAGTGCAGGCACTGAGCCCCAGCAATTACCCTGGAGGCAAAAAAAAAAAAGAATCTAATGCTTTAGCCACCTTTCAGATCCTTATCTAGTATGTCTAACAATTACCAGAAGATAAAATTCACCTAATTCATAGAATTACTTGTGAGAAAGAAATAAAATATGGCTTAAGGTCACATATAAACAATAAAATGACACTATCGTTATTATCACTGGAAGCTCACCAACACCATCTTAGTTTTTGTTTTCAGAAGAATTATTAAATATAGAACAAAGAGGTGAAATGATTCCAAAAACAACTTGTCTGTTACTAGTACTATTATACTTTTTCTGGGGCTGAATCATTGGTTGATTATACTTACTTATAACCTCAGAATTTTATTGTCAAAATTGGTAAATAGTAAAACTTTCATTAATTCACATAATATATTTGCAATCTAACAGCATCCAATCCTATGCAAAGTCCTGAATAAACACTAATGGCCACCTAATATAAAAAGAAAGGTTACCTGCAAAAGCAATGTAATTTTTTGTTGTTGTTGTTGTTTTAACCAGAGTACTGCTCAGCTCTGGCTAATGGTGGTGCAGAGAATTGAACTTGGGACTTTGGAGCCTCAGGCATTGAGGGTCTCTTTGCATAACCATTATGTTATCTACTGCTCCCTACAATGTAATGTTTTAAAAGAAGATGAAACTTCTTGGATGAGTGTCAAAAGGTTGCAGAATACTGACTGACATTCCATTGGCATGAAAATGAGAGTTCAAACAATAAAAGAAAACTGTTTTTAAATTTAAATGTGTATTATATATAACCTTAAGTCTTTTTAGAAAAAGCATCTACTATCTCCTGCATTTTGTTCTCTGTTTCCTTTCCTTTGATAGACATCTTATATTAATATTAAAATTTCAAACTGAATAGCTACTCATAAGTACATCTACTAAATTGCATGCAAAGGAACATCAGCTAACTCCTAAAAATAAATTCTAATTTGCAAGTTAATTCTGTCTTAATTGACTATAATTTTAGACTACTGTTCTTATCCTTCTTTACATTTGCTTCTGGTTGCAACATTTTAGTATTACTCATTTTCTTTTTTATTTTTTGCTTTATTTATTTATTTATTTTTGCCTCCAGGGTTATTGCTGGGGCTCGGTGCCTGCACTATGAATCCACTGCTCCTGGAGGTCATTTTTTCCCTTCTGATGCCCTTGTTGTTTATCTGTCATGTTGTTACTATTATTGTTATTGTTGTTGCATAGGACAGATAGAAGTGGAGAGAAAAGGGGAAGACAGAGAGGGAGAGAGAAAGATAGACACCTGCAGACCTGCCTCACCGCCTGTGAGGTGACTCCCCTGCAGTATGGAGCCAGGGGCATCAACCAGGATCCTTATGCCAGTCCTTGTGCTTTGCGCCACGTGCTACCACCCAGCCCATATTACCGATTTTCTAAATTAGTCATATTCTGATATGGTAAATTAAGACATAATTTCCTTAAGGAAAAAAAAAAAAAACTACATTGACTTAGAAGGAGTTGGCTTAGAAGTAGAGCACACCACCATGGGTCCTTACACCTTGCAATTTGAGAGGACCCAGGTTTTAGCCTCCACACAGGACCACCAAACAAAGAGAAAGCTTCACCAGCTGCAAAGCAGTGTTGTAGTGTCTCTCCTCCTCTTGTCTCTTGCTCCCTCACTCTCTCTCCATACCTTTCATCCTCTATCTGAAAAAAAAAAAAAAAAAAAAGACAAGAAGGTGAGGTAGATAGCATAATAGTTACACAAACAGACTCTCATGCCTGAGGCTCCAAAGTCCCAAATTCAATCCCCCACACTACCATAAGCCAGAGCTGACCAGTGCTCTGGTATTTCTCTCTGTCTCTGTCTCTCTGTCTCTCTCTACACATTTCTCTCAAAAATAAAATAAATAAGATATTTTTTTTTAAAAGACAAAAAATAGTCTGGTAGGAGTGGTGGAGCTGTGGAGGCATAAAGTGCCATTGAAGTTCTACTGGCAGGGAATGTGTGTGTGTGTGTGTGTGTGTGTGTGTGTGTGTGTGTGTGTGTGTGTGTGTGTGTGTGTGTTTTCACACAGTCATTATTATAATACCTCTAGGATCTCAGTGTACTATATTTAGTTAATTTAGGAAGAACTACATTTTCTTCATTATGAAAATTATAATTTCAACCAAAAAAAAACTTTCACAGAAATTCTTTTTAAATCTTCTAAATCCTTTGAACAAATTTTTTAAATTTATTTATTAATGATAAAAATAGGAGAGAGAAAGAGAAAGAACCAGACATCACTCTGGTACATGTGCTGCCAGGGATTGAACTCAGGACCTCATGCTTGAGAGTCTAGTGCCTTTGCCACTGTGCCACCTCCTGGACCACGAACAAAATTTTCATACCATGTGTGATTTGGTATCCATTTTGGTTTGCTAGATTAATAAAAATATCTTATTGATTGCTGAACAAAATTTTTTAGTCTTGGGCTGGAGAGACAGCATAATGGTTATGCAAAATTCCTTTTTTGCCTGAGGCTCTGAGATTTCAGGTTCAATCCCTTGCACCACCGCAAGCCAGAGCTGAGCAGTGCTCTGGTAAAAATAAAATTAAAATAAGTAAAAGTAAAGTAAATTTAGACTTAATAAGAAAGTCTTAAAAAGTCATAAACTGTGTTGGGGGAAAAAATATAAAAATCTGGTGGTCGGGAGGTAGCACAGTAGGTTAAGTGCACATGGTGCAAAGTGCAAGGATCCTGATTGGAGCCCCCGGATCCCCAATCTGTAGAGGAGGTGCTTCTCAAGCGGTGAAGCAGGTCTGCATCTCTCTTTCCCCGTCTCTGTCTTCTCATCCTCTCTCGATTTCTCTCTATCCTATCCAACAACAACAGCAATAACAACAACAATAATAACAACAACAATAAACAACAGGGGCAACAAAAGGGGAAAAAATAGCCTCCAGGAGCAGTGGGTTTATAGTGCAGGAATCAAACCCCAGCAGTAACTCTGGAGGAATAATTAATTAATTAATTAATTAACTAAATTTTAAATATATCTAAAACCTTGTGAGGAAAGCCATTAATTTGTGCAACTTCCTCAGAAGGAACTCCAAAAATAGTGCAGCTTTGAATGAAACAGGAAATCATTTTAAGCAACTGGAAAACAAAGGTTAGAGGAAAATAAAGGTCACTTTAGAGTCCATTATATTTCATAGCATCATATTCTCCATTAGAAAACAAAAATTAGGGAGTTCAGCAGAAGAATGAAGGCCATGTCTGCACAGGGGTCTCCAGTACATCAAAGCACCCTGAGTCAAAAGGAGGCGGGAGTTCACTTTCTTCACAGATAAGCAGCTGCAGGAACTTCAGAGGTATTTTAAGAAAAACTTGTACCCAAGTGCCTGGGAGCAGGAAGTCCTGGCCCAACAAATGAACCTCGGAAGGACATCGTGAGGGTTTGGTTTAAGAATCAGCGGCCCAAACTCTCTAGATTAAAGAGCAAACCCTCAAGAATACCTCAGAAGACGGAGGTATCCCAGCCTATCAAGACCGTCTTGGCCCCTCCACATGGGGTCCACCAGTTACCAGTTGTTCCTGCACCCTAAAAACCCAACACCAAGTCCTCAGCTCCTGCTTCTTCCCAAGGTGCTCAGGGAGCCACCATGACTGCCCCAGCCTCCACCTACACTTGTCACACCAAGACCCTGAGGAAGTGCACGGTCTTCACAGAGGGGCAGCTACAGGAGCTCAAGACGTACTTTGAGCAGAACCAGTATCCAGACTATGGGGAGCTTGTGGCCTTGGCACAGAGACTTCAACTAAAGGAGGATCAAATCTCTAACAGGAGGAGCCTCAAAGCCAGCCTGCCGGGGGTCAAGCCGGTTCTTTCAAAGCACATTCTGGAACCTGACATGCTGTTAGCCCAAGCCCCTCACACACTCTTTGTGTCCTTCCTCTCCAGGTGTGGTTCTCTAACCAGAGGGCCCTGGGCAAAGGACAAGTTCATAAGGGACCCTCAGGGGCTCCAGGACCCCTGTTCCATTGCTCCAACAGTGTCTCCCACCACAGGAGGCTCCAAGTGCCAGGCTGACTCTGAACTCTGTAGCATTAGAACCCAGACTTCTGATGAGCCCAAGGTTTTAATGGACAAAGCTCCTGTCCCCAGTTCCAAAGCTGCAGACCCTGATCCTTCACTCCTGCAGCAGCAGGCCCCACCAGACCAAAAAAGCCATAGCCACACCGTCCCAGCGCCACAACCCCCAACTCTGCTCCAGGAGGGCCCAAGAACTCAGGAGACCTTGCTGTCCAAGCCCCCACCTACACAGCAGACCCCTCAGACCTCAGCTTGCCCTGGGAGAGACTGCCCCACTTGTAGAACATCACAGGTCTTGAACGTTTTGAAATCAAGGAGTTTTCTCTGTCAAATGTGGGTCACCCTACTTGCTAAAACACCAGAACAAATGCAGACCTCCTGACCCCAGATGCCCTCAGTCTCTGCTTCCCTGGAACCCCAGCTTTGGCCCCTGCCCCTGTGTATCCCGCCTTCTAGACTGCCCCAGGGGCCTCCAGCCTCCCTCTGTTCAGACCCACTGGAAGCTTCTCAGCACATGGCCAGATCTGAGGGGACTCTTCTTTGCAGGATGCTTGTGGGCATTCCCACTTCTGTCTGCAAGGAGGAGGGCTCCCCAGACCTGCTCTTACCTCCTGACTGCCTGCCCACACTCAATGTGGTTGACCCTATGGAACTCGGTCTCCTCCATCACTACTGGAATCTTATTCACCTGGGTCTTGATTGACGCTGGTTTCCCAATCCTGGAACCCTGACCTTCATCCCTGAAGATTCAGGACGACAGATGAAGCCTGTGACAAGTTCTGAAACCTCTGGCTCCCAGGACAAATTGATGTTAAACCTTAGAGGGAGGACTCGCCCCTCCCCTAAGGACACATTGTCCCAGGACACTTCTGGCAGCAGGGTTCCTGGCCCCAGGTTCGCTGCAGGGAAACTAGAAAAACTGACTTACTGTCAGAAACAGATTTTACATTTTGTACCTTTCGTGCTGAAAAATTTGAGAGACAATGGTTTTTAATTTATTTTTTTATTGGGGGATTCATGTTTTAGAGTTGACTGTAAATACACTAATTTGTACATGCATAACATTTCCCAGTTTTCCACATAATAATACAACACTCACTAGGTCCTCTACCATCATGTTCCAGGACCAGGAACACTCACCCCCTCACCCCACCTAGCCCATAGTCTTTTGCTTTGGTGCAATACACCATCTCCATTACAAAAAAAAAAAAAGAAAGAAAGAAAGAAAGAAAAGAAAAAAGAAGACAAAAATTATTTGCTCCTTTAAAAAATCACCAAAAAATAGAGGAAAATGGGTTTTAAATCATGCCAAAAGATACATATGCATGACAAATTTCTTTGGTAGCTTCTGAGATTAAAGTGAAATATTTTAGGGAGAGAGCTCACCTGGTAAAATACCTACCTTGCTAGGTTAGAACCCCAGCTCCACCTCATAGGAGCTACGGTATCAGGGAAGTTCCAGGATTTTGGTGTCTTTCTTTTTCTCTGTATCTCTGTCTCTCTTAAAGAAAAAATACTTTGACTAGTGAAATCACACATGCACAAGAGACCAGTTCTGCCAAAAATAAATAAATAAGGATTGAAAGATTTTTGCACAGATTTTTTTTACTTGTAATTTTTCATAGTTAAGATTTCAAATGCGTGAAAATTAATCAGATAGTGATATTACCAAAATCTGCTTTGTTTATTATGTAATAGGATCTAGTTTGATCTAAAAAAAAAAAAAATTCCCTTGGGGCCTGGTGGTGGCACACCTGGTTAAGAGCACACATTGCAGTGCAAAGGACCTGGGTTCAAGCCCCTGATCCCCACCAACAGGGAGAAAGTTTCACAAGTGGTGAAGCAGGATACAGATGTCTCTCTGTCTCTCTCCCTCTCTATCCCCCTTGCCTCTAAATTTCTCTCTGTCCTATCAAATTAATAATGAAATTTAAATTTAAAAAAATTTCCCACTCTTTTTTTAAAAATATTTATTCATTCCCTTTTGTTGCCCTTGTTGTTTTATTGTTGTAGTTATTACTGTCATTGAATAGGACAGAGAGAAATGGAGAAAGGAGGGGAAGACAGAAAGAAGGAGAGAAAGACAGACACTTGCAGACCTGCTTCACTGCCTGTGAAGTGACTCACCTCCAGGTGGGGAGCCGGGGACTCGAACCAGGATCTTTATACCGGTCCTCGTGCTTTGCACCACGTGTGCTTAACCCGCTGCTCTGCTGCCCGACTCCCAAAAGTTCCCACTCTTATAAGTAGCTGAAATAGAATGAGTATTGTATGAAACTGATTAAGGAAAAGTATAGCCCCCAAAAAAGTATGATTCAACATGATATTTTCCTTGAATACAAGGACTAAAATCAATAGGATCAGCAAATATATGTTTCTGCTTTTCCTCTGTTACAAGAGGTTGATTAGTTTTCCATGTAAGAAATTTGAGTGCTTTTGATTTAATTTGTGTGATGTCTTTTAGCAATAATCTTATTATTATCAAACATCATCTTTTTTTAAAGATTTTTTAAGTACATTTTATTTATTTATTTTTATTGTTGTTATTGATGTCGTTGTTGTTGGATAGGACAGAGAGAAATGGAGAGAGGAGGGGAAGACAGAGAGGGGGAGAGAAAGATAGACACCTGCAGACTTGCTTTGCTGCTTGTGAAGCAACTCCCCTGCAAGTGGGGAGCCAGGGACTCGAACCGGGATCCTTACACCTTTCCTTGCGCTTTGCGCCACGTACGTTTAACCCACTGCACTACAAACATCATCTTTTAATCTCATTCAGACTTCAGAATATTACAAATGAATATGAAAACTTGAGGTTGCTATTCCTATTGATTTTTAAATCACTACATTTACCATAAGCTTCTGTTGTTAAAATTCGGGAAGGCTCTGGCTGGGCCGGCTAGCTTCACGGGCGGGTAACAGAGACGCGGAGACAGTGGCTGGGCAGGGCAGCTGTATTTCTTTATTCAGGAACAAAGATTCACAAACTAAGACAAACTAATCACCAAACAGAACTCTGCTGTCTCTTTGCGGCGGCACAAGCACTCTTTCTTTTACTCTGGAACTCAGGAACTCTGGCACTCTCGAACTCAGGAACTCAGGAACTCTCGGACTCAGGAACTCAGGAACTCTCGGACTCAGGAACCCTCTCTCGGGTTCCTTGGGGCGGGGCCAAGCAGGCCCGCGAAATTAACAGGACTGATCCAATTCTCTTGACGGGGGGAGGGCTAGGACAAACCAATGTAAAGCATACGACAAGCTTCATATAATATTATAAAAATGAACAAGACTGAAAATGTGAAAATATTTGGTATTGCTTGGCTCAGACAGAAATTTTGCTAAGTGAGAATTAATTTGAAAATTTTTAAAAAACCACATGCAGTACTTTAAAATAAATTATCCTGACAAATATACTTAGAAGTATCCTACTGTCAGGATTCATATCATAAACAGGAATGTTCTAAAACTAAGTCCTAAACCTTTGGTGGCCAGTGCAGAGTGTTGTATACACAGATATAGGTGTGAAAATATCAAAAAATCTTATAACTTTCTATCTGTGTTATTGTTGTTGCTCACTGGGGTTTCACTGGCCTGGGATTACATTTTCAGATATACAGACAAAAAGAAGGAAAGAGACAGAAAGGGAAAGTGGAAAAGACCACAGCACTGAAGTTTCCACCAGTGTGAGTAGGTGCCTAACTTTAACTGGGTCATGCACAATACAAAACAGCATACTATCCAAGTGAGCTATTTTGCTGGCCCTAATATTGTAAAACAATGATAAATCAAAAATATTTTAAAATAAATAAAATCATTAAGTGAAGTGAATAAAAATATTTTAAACTAATATATACTTGACAAAGTGGTTTGAAAATTTATCTTATAAATTGAAAAGACCAGGGGTCTGCGGCTATGGAGTATCTGGTTAAGTGCATGCATTGCAGAGTGCAAGTTACAAGTTCTAGCCCCTGGTCCCCACCTGCAGGGGGAAAGCTTCACAAGCAGTTGAGCAGGGCAGTAAGTGTCTCTCTCTCTCTCTCTCCCTCTGTCTCCCCCACCCTTCTCAATTCCTCTCTGTCTCTACCCAATAATAAATAAATATTTAAAAATAATAACAGTTTTATTATATAGCTTTAGAATAATAATTTTCATAATGTAAAAATCATTCTTAAAATGTCCAACATGAAATACAGTGTTGCAAACTGATGCCACCTAATCTTTTAAAATGTTTTTATAAACATATATATTTTTTATAAAATAGGTGTACATTTCAGTGATTTCTAGAATATTCACAAGGTGCTACTAGCACTGCCATCTAAGTCCAAAGCATTTTCATCAAATTAAAATAGCATAAGAAGGGAGTTGGGTGGTAGCGCAGCGGGTTAAGCGTAAGTGGCACAAAGTGCAAGGAGCAGTGTAAGGATCCTGGTTCGAGCCCCCAGCTCCCCACCTGCAGGGGAATCGCTTCACAGGTGGTGAAGCAGGTCAGCAGGTGTCTATCTTTCTCTCCCCGTTTTCCCCTCCTCTCTCCATTTCTCTCTGTTCTATCCAACAACGATGACATCAATAACAACAACAGTAATAACTACAACAATAAAACAACCAGGGCAACAAAAGGGACTAAATAAATATTTTAAAAAGTTTAAAAAAAAAATAGCATAAGAAGTCAGATCTCGGGAGTCAGGCAGTAGCGCAGCGGATTAAGTACACATGGCACAAAATGCAAGGACTAGCTAAAGATATCGGTTCAAGCCCCAGCTCCCCACCTGCAGGGGAGTCATTTCACAGGCAGTGAAGCAGGTCTTCAGGTGTCTATCTTTCTCTCCCCCTCTCTGTCTTCCCCTTTTCTCTCCATTTCTCTCTGTCCTATCTAACAACAACGACATCGATAATAACAATAATAACTACTACAACAATAAAAAACAAGGGCAACAAAAGGGAAAATAAATAAATATTTTTAAAAAGTCAATTCTTGGAGCCAGGTGGTGGCGCACCTGATTGAGCGCCCATGTTGCAATGCACAAGGACCTGGGTTCGAGCCCCCAGTCACCCACCTACATGGGGAAAGCTTTATGAGTGGTGAAGCAAGGCTTCAGGTGTCTCCCTGTCTCTCCCTCTTTATCACCCCCTTCCTTTTCGATTTCTGGCTGTCTCTATCCAATAAATAAATAGAGATTTTTTTAAAAAAAAAATTTAAAAGAAGTCAGTTCTTGTGGTCCAGGAGGTGGCACAGTGGATAAAGCATTAGATTTTTAAGAATGGGGTCCTGAGTTCAATCCCCGGTAACACATGTACCAGAGTGATAGCTGGTTCTTTCTTTCTCTCCTCCTATCTTTCTCATTAATAAATAAATATATCTAAAAAGAAGTCAGTTCTCATTTGGTCTTCTCCCCAATCCTTGGCAACCACTGGCCAACTTTCTTTTCCTATGAACTTGCTATTCTACACATTTCATATAATATAATCATACAATTCCCTATACTGTTTTATTTTTTAATTATTATCTTTATTTATTTATTGAATAGAGATAGCCAGAAATTGAAAGAAGGGAGAGAGAGAGAGAGAAAGAGAGACCTGCAGCCCTGCTTCACCACTCATGAAACTTTCCTCCTGCACGTGAGGACCAGGGGCTTGAACCTAGACCTTGTGCATTGTACTATGTGTGATCAACTAGGTCTGCCACCACCTGGCCACCCATATACTGTTTTAAATTTTAAAGGTAATGTGTCAATTTTCACAACTATAGAAAGATAAAATAGATTAAATATTAGAAAATTCATGACTAGAAAAAGAAAATCAATGACTATAGAAATAAAATTCTTTTTTAAAACACTTCACCCCTTTTTTATTATTATTATTACCAGCTGGAAAGTAAAGTGACCACCCAACAAAGCTCTATGAAATAGAAAGTTCATTAACATACTTGATGCCCACCAGTATTTCCTTCTCAACTGTTTTTCCACAAAATAGAAAGCCACTCTTCACTTTGACTCGGTAACAGATATTATGAAACCTCAGCACAGATCCTTCAGAGCAGGTCTTCAGGTTGTTGCGGGTGCCGCCAGGGGCCCGTTAATGTTTCTTTCTGACATTGTGATAAAAACTTGCTCACGGGAGTCGGGCTGTAGCGCAGCGGGTTAAGCGCAGGTGGTGCAAAGCACAAGGACCGGCATAAGGATCCCGGTTCGAACCCCGGCTCCCCACCTGCAGGGGAGTAGCTTCACAGGCGGTGAAGCAGGTCTACAGGTGTCTATCTTTCTCTCCTCCTCTCTGTCTTCCTCTCCTCTCTCCATTTCTCTCTGTCCTATCCAATAATGACAACAACAATAATAACTACAACAATAAAACAACAAGGGCAGCAAAAGGGAATAAATAAATAAATAAAATAAATATTTAAAAAATAAAAAAAATTAAAAAAAAAAAACTTGCTCACTTCTGCAAGACATCTGGGGAGTTTCTTCTGTGGCCATTTCAGTGACAAGAGAGAGATGACTCCAGGGAACCCAGCTGATGGTGGCAAGGCAATTTGATTCCAGAAGTAAAATTCTATATACTTCAAAGATGTAAAAATATGTTCTGTGAAGCTGAGGTAGCATAATGGTACCAAAGATCCCAGGTTCAATAACCAGTACCAAAATAAACCAGAGATAAGCACTATGGTAGTAATAAGTAATGATAAGTAATATAAAAATATTTTGTGACTAATTTTCTTTTTTTTTAATTTTTATTTATGAAAAGAAAACATTAACAGAAAACATAGGATAAGAGGGGTATAACTCCACACAGTTCCCACCACCAGAACTCTGTATTGTATCCCCTTCCCTGATAGCTTTCCTATTCTTTATCCCACAGGAATATGGACCCAGGGTCATTATAGGGTTCAGAAGGTGGAAGGTCTGGCTTCTGTAATTTCTTCCCCTGTTGGGCCTTAAGCCAGTGCCCCCCATCCACCACTGTTGATACTATGGCCTATTTACATAATCATTGTTTTGCCTGAAAGATCCACACCTTTGATCTATCTTCTTTCTACTCGAGACCCGCCCTGTCTGCACGGTATTAATTAATCCCACCGGTTAAAACCTTCACAGTAATTCCTAAGGGAGTTTCTACCTTAACCCGCTCTTTTCTTTTCTCCATCCCCTTTCCTAGCCATTTCCTTTTCCAACTTGATACTTCCACTTCTAATATAGAAAAGCATTGTCTCTGATCAATAAAAACACATTGTGTTCAGCCCTGCCACGAGATCCTGGTCTCTCTCCCATGTTGCTGAGTAAGCAGCAGCCCAGGTTGGCTCCGGTGGAGTTCTCTCCAATCCAGAGAGCATGGGCCTGGGAAGAAACACCCTCATGCTAGCCCAGCATTCTCCAGTGAACATGGGTCTATCCTTACTCCCAGCCTCTTCCTTTCCCTAGTGGGGCAGGGTTCTGAGGAAGTAGAGCTCCAGGACACATTGATAGGGTCGTCTTCCCAGAGAAGTCCGGTTGGCATCATGTTAGCATCTGGAACCTAGTGGCTGAAAAAAGAGTTAGCATATAAAGCCAAACAAATTGTTAACTAATCATGAGTGTAAAGGCTGGAATAGTTCAGATGAAGAGTTGATGGTCTTCGTTTTGTAGAAGTTAGAAGGCCAATTTTCTTTATATTCCAACAGGCCCATGACTGTCTAATTTTCTTTTTTTATATATAAAGGTTTTTTTAATATTTTTTATTTATTTACTTTCCATTTTGTTGCCCTTGTTGTTTTTTATTGTTGTTATAGTTATTATTGTTGTTATTAATGTCATCATTGTTAGATAGTACAGAGAGAAATGGAGAGAGGAGGTGAAGACAGAGAGGGAGAGAGAAAGATAAATATCTGCAGACCTGCTTCACCACCTGTGAAGTGACTCCCCTGCAGGTGGGGAGCCAGGGGCTCAAACCGGGATTCTTATGCCATTCCCTACACTTCACACTACATGTGCTTAACCAGCTGCACTACTGCCTGACTCCCAGTGTGTCTAATTTTCTAACAATACCACAGCATGTTCAATAAAAGTGTGACTTGGGGCAGGGGAGATAGCATAATGGTATGCAAACAGACTCTCATGCCTAAGGTTCCAAAGTCCCAGGTTCTGTACCCTGCACCACCATAAACAAGAGCTAAGCAGTGCTCTGGTGTTTCTCTCTGTTTTTCTCTATTTTTCTGCATCTCTCTCAAAAATAAAATAATTTTTTAAAAAGGAATTATTTAAAAAATATAAATAAATAATAAAATAAGTATGATTTCCTGTTAGAATAGAGCTTGAAATCTTTCAATTTCAAGCTGCTTTGATTGTACATATGATATATTTCAAAAAATAGACTATACTCCACTGATAAAGTATTGATTTAAAAAAAAGACTTCATTTAAAAAAACTTAAAAATAAACATTTTTGTGAAATAATACACTATTATATCAAATGTCAACTAAGGTTCAACTACAATCCAGACTTGCCTTGTCATTCTTTAAAAGAAAACAAAATTATTGTATAATGTACTTTAGTTAATTAAATTTCTGATCTTCAAAAGGAAAATGCTTCTTATGGCTTGTCTATAATAACAATTGCCTAATTCACTTTATGAAAATTGACTAGTTATAGTGGAAACTACAAACCACAAAATGCAACTCTTTTTAATATCTTACAGTTTAGTGCTATTTGAGATTTCCAACAAGATAAATATGTATATCAGTTATAACATAAAATCATAGTTTTCTATTCCAGAGAAGATCAAGAACTCACAGTAAAATAATATTGTTATCGACTGCCCTTTCTACACAGAATGACAGCACATAATTATAACAATGCTATCACACCAAGAACAAAACAAAACAAAAACCCATTAAGCTATCACTCCTTACCTCTTTTTTAAAAAAATTATTAATTATTAATGAGGAAGATAGGAGGAGAGAAAGAGACAGACATTCACTCTGGTACATGTGCTGCTGGAGAATTAAACTCAGGACCTCATGCTTGAGAGTCCAATGCTTTATCCACTGGGCCACCTCCCAGACCACACTTACTCCTTACATTTTGCTAATTCTAGGCTATTTTTAACTTCTGCCATTCTTGATTCCTTGTTTTACCAAATCATATTTAAGATTACTTTGTCAACTGTATCAAAAAAAAGTAGCCACCATATTTACTAGGATGTATCCAATTTATAGATAATGTGAAGGCATATTACCATCCTATAGTAAAACTTCTTATTCAAGCATGATGTCATTTCAATTTTCTAGGTCTTTTGATTTTTAACAATAGTTAGAATTGTTAAAGCATGAATTTTGTTTGTTTTAAGATAAACATATTCTTCTTATTTTTACACAATGAGACAATATTACTTTATAAATTTTGTTTTACTATTATTAGTCTGCAGACATGTAATTTTTTTTCAACCAAAGCACTCTTCAGCTCTGGCTTATAGTGGTGCGGGGGATTGAACCTGGGACTTTGGAGCCTCAGGCATGAGAGTCTGTTTGCATAACCATTATGCTATCTGGCCTCCGCCCCAGACATGTAATTTTTATTGTATGCTAAACTCATAGTATATGAAATTGCTTATTAATTTTAACATACTTTGAAAGTATTCCTTAGGGTTATCTCTAGTGAGCTTGTCATTTACAAATAAAGAAATTCTTCCTTCTTCCTTCCTAAATTGGATATCTTTCTTAATTTTCTTTCCTAGCTTTCCTGACTATGCCCTTGAATAAAATGTTTAATATAAGTATCAAATATATATATATATGTATATATTGCAATGATTTTGATTTATAGCTAGAGAAAACAGGCCTTTTTCCATTTATCAAAAAATGAAAGGGGTGGGCCAAGTGCTGGTGCAACTGGTCGAGAACACATGTTATAATACATAAGGACCCAGGTTCATGCCCCTGGTCCCCAGCTGCAGGGGGAAAGCTTTGAGAATGGTGAAGCAGGGCTGTAGGCCTCTCTTTCTCTCTATCACTCCCTTCCTCTCGATTTATAGCTGTCTCTATCCAATAAATAAAGATAATAAAAAACATTTTAGGGCCCCAAATCACATCAAATCGATGGGGCTTACAGTCAACAATATTTATATACCTTTTCCATATTGGGGATATACTCTCTTCCCTGATCCAGCTTTCTGGTCTTTTTTCCAGCCATGACATCATCTACCCAGACAATAACTTGGATCCACTGGCATATCAGATTTCAGGCTCAGGAAAAAAAAACAAAAACAACAACACTAGTATAGCTACAGGCCCTTTGAAATATAACTAAAATATGCCTACTAGCTATCTACAAAATGGAGGAAACCCCCCCCCAACACTTCATCTGCACTATTCCAGTCTTTAGGTCCATGATTGTTCAACAATTTGTTTGGCTTTGTATGTTAACTCTCTTTTCAGCCACCAGGTCCCAGATGCTAGCATGATGCCAAACAGACTTCCCTGAACAGACAACCCCACCAATGTGTCCTGGAGCTCTGCTTCCTCAGAGCCCTTCCCCACTAGGGAAAGAGAGAGACAGACTGGGAGTATGGATCAACGTGTCAACACCCATGTTCAGCGGGGAAGCAATTACAGAAGCCACACTTTCCACCTTCTGCATCCCACAATGATCTTGGGTCCATACTTCCAGAGGGTTAAAGAATAGGAAAGCTATCAGGGGAGGGGAGGGGATATGGAGGTCTGGTGGTGAGAATTGTCCGAAGTTGTACCCCTCTTATCCTATGGTTTTGTCAATGTTTCCTTTTTATAAATAAAATTAAAAAAAAAAAAACATTTTAAATGGGCTGGGAAGATAGCATAATGGTTATGCAAACACCTTAAAAGCCTGAGGCTCTATTCCTATCTCCTTCTCCTTCCCCCGCAGTGCTCAGCAGCTCTTTTCCTCCTGCTCTTTTCCTCCTGGAGTAGCTGTGGGCCCCCCTTTCACCAGCCCCCTTTGGAGGCCTGCGTTAGACTCTCTCCTGCAGCTGGGAGCTGGCCCGCAGCACCTATCTGAGCAGTTAGAGCATCTTTTTTTTCATATTATGTACAGTAGATTATTTATTTTGTTATTTTTGAATAAAATTTATTTTATGGCCAAAAAAAAAAAAAAAAGCCTGAGGCTCTGAGATCTCAGGTTCAGTCCCTGGCACCACCATAAGCCAGAACTGAGCAGTGTTCTGGTCTCTTTCTCTCAGTATCTTTCCCTCTGTATCTACTCTTTCTCATTAAAATAAAATAAATTAAAATATTTTTTAAATGTTAAGAAAAAAACATTTTAAATTTAAAAAAGAAGTGAAAGGGACCACTCTGCACACACTTAGACTATAGACACTGCAGTGCAGTACTTGGCTGTCTTGGGTCAAAACAAGGGCAGTTACTGCTGACATAAATCAAATAACCAGTTCATCAAAGACAGAGGCCATTGGGACCTTCAAGTTACACTCTTCAGGAGTTACTTGCTGTTTACTTAATAAATATTTTGTCGAGGACCAGATGGTAGCACACCAGGTTAAGCACACACAGTATGAAGCAAAAGGACCCGCTAAGGATCCCCACCTGCAGGGGGCTCACTTCACAAGTGGTGAAGCAGGTCTGCAGGTATTTATCTTTCTCTCTCCCCTCTCTGGCTTCCCTCTCTCAATTTCTCTCTGTCCTATCCAACAACAACAGCAGCAACAACAACAATGGAAAAAAGATGGCCTCCAGGAACAGCGGATTTGTACTGCAGGCACTGAGCCCCAGACATAACCCTGGAGGCAAATAAATAAATAAATACTTTGTCTTCTTGACTGAATCTGACAGTACCTCGTTTTGGTTGCAAAACTTGAGTAATACATAATGGGGAGGGAAAAAAATGAATTGATTCAAACTCCATTAATATTGGAGCTAAGGCAATTTAAAGTGAAATGTATTTTTACATTACCTACTAAAAAAAGGATTCACTAAACCAATTGAAAGTCTGAATAATAACTCATGGATTGATACAGTGTTAGATGTATACAAGTCATCGGGCATAGCCCTTTTTTCTTTCCCTAAGAAAACTGCAACTCAAGTAGATAACTACTCCTTGTTTAAGTTCTCATAGCTACAAGTAGCAGAGATGAAACTCAGTAAGATTCACACAGTTGAACAAGATATATAAATAATTTTATCATAATTTTTAATACAGCTTACAAAGTCTGAGAATGCCAACCTCATAGTCTCACTTCTAAGTCATGTCTGTGGAAGCAAGTTTATAAATGTGTTCTGCCACTAAATTTCTTTTTTAATTTTACTTATTTATCAATTAGAGGGATAGGAAGAGAGAGAGAAAGAACCAGACATCACTCGGGTAACACATGCTGCTGGGGTTCAAACTCAGGACCTCATGTTTGAGAGTCCAGTGCTTTACCCATTGTGCCACTTCCTGGACCACAGCCACTAAATTTCTTTTTTTTTTTTAATTTATTTCTTTATTGAGGAATTAATGTTTTACATTCAACAGTAAATACAATAGTTTGTACATGCATAACATTCCCCAGTTTCCCATTTAACAATACAACCCCCTCCTCTCTCTCTCTCTCTCTCTCTCTCTCTCGCCCGTTTTTTTTTAAAAAAAAAAAAAATACAACCCCCACTATGTCATTTATCATCCTTCATGGACCTGTATTCTCCCTACCCACCCACCTCTTTTTACTTTTTTACCAAAGTAAAAAGAGTCTTTTACTTTGGTGCAATAACTAAATTTCTTTTTATTTATTTATTCCCTTTTGTTGCCCTTGTTGTAGTTTTGTTTTATTGTTGTAGTTATTGATGTCATTATTGTTAGATAGGACAGAGAGAAATGGAGAGGAGGGGAAGACAGAGAGGGGGAGAGATAGACACCTTCAGACCTGCTTCACCTCTTGTGAAGCGACTCCCCTACAAGTCGTAAGCCAGAGGCTCGAACAGGGATTCTTAATCCAGTCCTGTGCTTTGCGCCACCTGCGCTTAACCCACAAAGCTACTGCCAGACTCCCAGCCACTGAATTTCTATTCTCCTAGTCACACTTCCTCTGCCTGATGACTCACCTAAGTGATATGATTAGGCTGTGGCTTAAACCCCGCCCATTTCCACTTTCCTTTCCTGTTAGTCTGAAACATAGCTTCCATATACATACACCTCTACCTTTCCTGGCAACTGATCTTAGTCCATACCCAATTTTTGACCTCATAATTACTAATATTGAGTGAATTCTTCATCTGTTATAGGAGTGAATACATGATAAAATTTGGAGGTCATGGGAGTTGGGCGGTAGTGTAGCAGGTTAAGCACACATGGCTCGAAGCACAAGGACCAGCATAAGGATCCTGGTTGGAGCCCCCGTCTCCCCACCTACAGGGGAGCTACTTCACAGGCAGTGAAGCAGGTCTGCAGGTGTCTTTCTCTCCCCCTCTCTGTCTTCCCCTCCTCTCTCCATTTCTCTCTGTCCTATCTAGCAACAACAGCAATAATAACTACAACAATAAAAACAAGGGAAAGTAAATAAATAAATAAATTTTTAATTTTTTTTTATTTGGAGGTCATGTCACATTTATTTCATCTTAAAATAATACGTCCTGTATCAGTGAATCTTAATCAGTCAACAAAACTAACAATCATGCTACAAAATTTATTTTTTCTGATTCTGAAATATTTAAAAAATCCAAATTATGTCTTCGAAGAAGTGGGGGGGTGGCACACCTGCTAGAGTGCACATGTTACAATGTGCAAGGACTCAGGTACAACCCCTGCCCCCCAGGCCCTATTGGCAGGGGGAAAGCTTCAGGAGTAGTGAAGCAGGTGTTTATCTTTCTCTCTCCCCATCTGTCTCCCCATTTCATTTTCTTTTTTTATTATTATCTTTATTTATTACACTGGTTTGTATAAAAGCAGAGAAGACATTTGCTTGAGCTGAGAGAAAACTTCTGGAAAGAGATTTATCTTCAATTTGGTCTAAATTCTTAAAAATGACTAAGGGTAGGCAAGAGTGAAGATAGTATTAAGTTCAAGAGCTCAAGTATATAGAAACTAATGTGATAATTTCCCTGCTGTAAATCCTCTCACCATTATCAATTCAAATTCACATGAACACAGAACACAGCATTAGAAAGATTTGGGGGGGGGGCAGAGAGTAGATAGCATAATGGTTATACAAACAGACTCTCATGCCTGAGGTTCCAAAGTCCCAGGCTCAATCCCCTGCACCACCGTAAGCCAGACCTGAGCGTTCTCTGGTTAAAAAGAAAGAAGGAATGTGGTCTGGGAGATGGTGCAGTGGATAAGACTTTGGACTCTCAAGCCTGAGGTCCTGAGTTCAATCCCCAGCAGCACGTGAACCAGAGTGATGTCTGGTTCTCTCTCTCCTATCATTTCTCATGAATAAATAAATAAAATCTTTAAAATAAAAAAGAAATAAAGAAGGAAAGAAAGGAAGGAAGGAAGGAAGGAAGAAAGAAAGAAAGAAAGAAAGAAAGAAAGAAAGAAAGAAAGAAAGAAAGAAAGATTTGTGGGGGGAGTCAGGTGGTAGCACAGTGGGTTAAGCAAACATGGCGCAAAGCACAAGGATCTGTGTAAGTATCCCAGTTAGAGCCCCCGACTCCCCACCTGCAGCGGGGTCACTTCACAAGTGGTGAAGTGCAGGTGTCTATATTTCCCCCCTCTGTCTTCCCCTCCTCTCTCCATTTGTCTCTGTCCTATCCAATAATAATAATAATAATAATAATAATATAATACCCACAACACTGAAAACTTGTTTCATGGCCATTAACATTGCAGTCTCTACTTCATGGGTTACAAAGTTAACTAACTTGTTTAAAACACAGAATCTAACAGTAAGCAATACTATCATTAACTGGGCCTATTGTGGCAGTTATGAGGCTTGTTAGCCACTGTGACCAACTAAAAAATGATTAAGATCAATTTATTTTATTTTTCTTCCTTTTTTCTTGCTCTCTCAGCCCTTTTTAAGTTGAGTCATATCTCTGGTCACACCTGAACTATTGGCATAAAAACAGCAAGTCTCTCTTAATGCAGTGCAAAGTCTTCTTTGTCTCAGGAATAACAGGTCCAGTCCCCACCTATTTTGTAAGACAATCATTTCTACTCTCCAAGGGGAACCACCAGTGGCATCTGTTGAGCTGGTGACTGGTCCTTCCCCAAGGCTTGTTCCACAGTATTCCAATTGTCCTGCAATGTAGGCTGTAGACTCTATAAGAACTTGGTAACAGTAGTGGGATTAGTGACAAGAGCATCAGAGATTATGACAGACATCAGAGGCAGTGATCTGCCAAAACAATTTCAAAGGGAGACAGTTTATCTACATAAGGGGAACAGTGCACTCTTAGGAGTGCAAAAGGTAGGAGTGAAACCCATCCCCCACCAGCTTCAAGGGTTAACTTGGCCAAAGTCTCCTTCAAGGTCTAATTTACCTCTCTACCTGCCCAGAGATATGGGGCCCATAAGCAAAATGAAATTTCCAATTTGTCCCCATTGCTCAGGCCACTAACTGAGACACAGTAGCTGCAAATGCCAGCCCATTATCAGAACCAATGGTGAGGGGAACTCTCCGCCTGGGCACTATTTTATCTAAAATTTTTCTTACCATCCTTGCCCCCTCAGACTTTGTTGGATAAACCTCTACCCAACCTGAAAATGTGTCTATATATACCAGAAAGTATTTATACCTAAAAGTCTCATGTTTTCACTTCTGTAAAATCTACTTTCACCTGATCTCTTCTTTCCCTAGTCCCTAGTCCTAATCTCCCTTGCATCTTAATCTTTCTCCTTACTGTATCCAGGGTCCTCTGGAAACAAGGGTTCTGGTAGAATCAATGCCAAGACTGGCCCTGCTTGCTGTGTGGCTGCACAAGCAGCTTCATTTGCCCTCTGGTTTCCTTTCTGATGTCCATAACAATGGATTTTAGCTGCCCTTTTTCAGGGTCCATGCAGCCTCCAGTAGGTTCAATATCTGGTCCTTGTGCTGGATCTTCTTCCCAGTGGAGGTCAGGAATCCTCTCTCTCCCCACATGCTCCATGCACATGCCATGTAGCAAAGGCATACCTCTTGGATGCCATGTGTTGGGGGGAGTCTCAGGATCCATCTCCAGCATCAGGATGGCAGAGTTCAGGCTGGTGGTGGCACTGAACTTCACTTATGGCCAGTCTAGGAACAGAGCTTGGTAGTGGGTTAGGTGGGCATTCCACTTGCTCCAGTGATAGCTTGTCTGCTTTCCTTACCAGCTGTGCCACAGCTACTATTGTCCTTAGACATTTTGGCCATCCAGAAGCCACTGGGTCCACCTTTTTGACAGGCCATGGGTCTGTGCCATGGCCCAAGATTTTGGGTCAACACTTCACATTTATCCACAAAGAGTCTAAATGGCTTGTTGATAAAACAATCTTTCTTGGGGGGAGGGTAGATAGCATAATGGTTATGCAAACAGACTCTCATGCCTGAGGCTCCAAAGTCCCAGGTTCAATCCCCCGAACCACCATAAGCTAGAGCTGAACAGTGCTCTGGTAAAATATATATATTTCTTTTAGTGTCCTTTCTCCTTGCAGTATACCCACTGATCTTTCCTTACCCTTGGCCTAATCTTTCTGACTGTCTTTTCCTTCCCTCTGAGCTCTGCCCCAACTTTCTTCTTTCTTTCTTTTTTTTTTTTCATGATTAGTCAACAATTTATTTGGCTTTATATGTTTTTTTATTTATTTAAGAAAGGAGACATTAACAAAACCATAGAATAAGAGGGGTACAATTCCGCACAATTCCCATAACCCGATCTCCACATCCCAACCCTTGATAGCCTTCCCATTCTCTATCTCTCTGGGAGTATGGATCCAGGGTCGTTGTGGGTTGCAGAGGGTGGAAGGTCTGGCTTCTGTAATTGCTTCCCCACTGAACATGGCCATTGACTGGTCGATCCATAATCCCAGTCTGTCTCTCTCTTTCCCTTGTAGGGTGGGGCTCTGAGGAAGTGGCGCTCCAGTACACATTGATGGGGTCGTCTGTCCAGGGAAGTCTGGTCAGCATCCGGAACCTGGTGGCTGAAAAGAGAGTTAACATACAAAGCCAAACAAATTGTTGAACAATCATGGACCTAAAGACTGTCATAGTGCAGATGAAGTATTGGGGGTATTCCCTGCATGCTCTTGTGTACTTCTGCTTTCAGGTATATATTTTTCCCCTAGTTTATGGGCACGGGTGAACCTATGCTCTATCTCAGGGGACCTGGACTATATCTAGGTTTGGGGACTTTATTGGGGAGTGGAACACCTGGAATGGAATTAGAGAATACTATGAAAGGAAAGGTCTCACCCGAGTGATGAAGCTGAAGGGTTGTCATTCCACACCTGAAATCTCTGGTCACAGTCTGAAGTGAAGCATGCTGGGGTGGCACTCGCTGTGTTGATTAGGTTGCGATCCGCGGATGCAATGTTATTTGATTTAAATTGACAGCAGCATGCAGAAAAGTGGGCCCCACCCTAAGGTTCCAGGACTGGGGGAAATATAGGCTCTATAGTGGAAATGTGAGGTTCCTGTTGTCTTAGGGTTCAAGAAGACAATGGATAGTTATTGTTATCATCACATTATTTGGTGATAGAGTTAACTTTGGAAAGTCCCTTTGATAGGGTTTTGGGTATAGTACCCAGTATCTTGTATATAGCTTGTCGGTTGCTTCTGTTCTCCCTGTTCTAGGCTTTTGGGAGAGAACATATCAAAGACAGCCTATGTATTAAAAAGACTCAGTCTGTGTTTTAAGAAGTTCTAGACATATCATCAGTTTTTCGCCTCTCATATTAATTAAATAGTGGTTTATATAATGTTTACACTTTAATATAATTGTACATAAACACCACTCCCACCACCAAAAGACTGTGTCCCATGCCCACCACCCACCCCCAGCCCTCCACCCTCCACCGTGCCGGGAAGCCCAATGGTCACCCTCCCCTTCACCACAGTGTTTTTACATTGGTGCCCTGGCTTTCTTTCTTTTTTAATATTTTATTTATTTATTCCCTTTTGTTGCCCTTGTGGTTTTATTGTTGTAGTTATTGTTGTTGTTGTTGTTGTTGGATAGGACAGAGATAAATGGAGAGAGAAGGGGAAGACAGAGAGGGGGAGAGAAAGATAGACACCTGCAGACCTGCTTCACCGCTTGTGAAGCAACTCCCCTGCAAGTGGAGACCTGGAGCTTGAACTGGGATCTTTATGCCAGTCCTCGTGCTTCATGCCACGTGCACTTAACCCGCTGTGCTACTGCCTGACTCCCAAACTTTCTTCTTTCTTTTCAGAGTCTAATGTCAAAATACTTGCCAACTTCTTAAAAACCCTCTGAGCAATTTCTACCATTTAACTTGTCATCTTTCCTTTAAATCTTTTTGTTTTCCGTAACTTGCTAATATCTGGGGCAGATCTGAGCAACAAAAGGCCAAATTCAGTGCCATTCTATTCTCTGGGGTGCTGTGCAGATGTCCCCTCAGGCTAGTGCCAATTCCCACAAGAGTTGGGACATTCTCGGAGCACCTGTTCCGCCAGATGTCCCCTCAGGCTAGTGCCAGTTCCCATGAGAGTTAATGCAATATTCTTAAAGTGCCCTTCCCAACCAATCCTGTCCCAACACGTCACTCCTGGTTGTTGCCCTATAAAGCCCTTCTTCTTCCGCCCCTCGCCCCTCTTGCCTAGTTTTCACCTCAGTGGTTTGACGCAGAAAAGGGTGGTCTGGGAGGTGACATTTTTGCTACCTCCACGTGGCCCAAACCACTGTACTCTCACCCAACTCTGAGGTGCCCGTGAAAATTAAGATTTGTGTTCCCTCTTCACTCCAAATCTCCTCTCTCTCTTCTCCGTGGCGCAGCCCAACACCTGATGCCCACATCACCCATGCCACAGACATCCCTTACTACACCCAAAGACAAATGGTTGTTGAAAAGGCCCGCCAAACACGTAGGCCCAATTAACTAAAAAAATAATAATAATAAAGAAAGAAAAAAAGAAAGATACATCCCCCAATAATCAGTTGGCTAAGGCACCAAACATCCTTTTCTATAAAAAATTCAAATCAGATGCCCTGCTAACCATGGGAAGCAAATTGTTTGTGTTTCTTTCACAGGAATCCTGGGAAAAACCATCTGGACCCCTGCACACTCTGACATCGCCCACTAGATGGCATGACTACAGTGGCACACACCCCGAAACCCAAGATGTCACCCTACATGATCTGAAGAACCTGATTCACAGACTCCAAGGACAGAACTTCCTTACTGCCTGTCTGCTCTTCCTGCTTCTGCTTTGTCTGTCACGTTTTGGTGGTTCCAGCCCACTCTCTACAGTAAAGCAAAATTCCGGTGGCTGACCTTCCCCATGGAGATAGATGTGCAGCGTTTCATCCCCTGGCATTTCTCCTGGTCATCTACTTTGGACTGAAATTCTATCGGACTTGTTGGTACACCTCTTGGACACTTTACACAATTTTACAGCAGCTTCCTTCCCTTCACACTGCTGGTTTTTCAAAGACTGACCCAGAGTAGTTCATAGACTTTGCAGACTGTTGCCTTGAGGACTATACAATGCCAAATAGCCCCCTCCGCTTGGCAGGCCATGCCCTCCCACCTGTAGGTCCTGTCCTTTGAGGCAGGACGCCCCCTCATTACGAAGCCTTGCCCCCACGGGACAGGAGGTGCCCCCAGAGGCAGAACCCCCCACCTCATTACTAAGCCCTGCCCCAGAGGCACAGGACACCCCCAGAGACAGGAAACGCCCCTTTGCACACCAAGCCTCCCCTTGGCATCACACTGGCTCTTATTGCACCCCTACTTGTCCCTTCCTGTTTTGTTATATCATTCAGGTTTATGCCCAAACAGTTTCTGCTCACCCCTACACTACTATTCCTCTGTCACAGGTAGAGTCTTTTACAGACATTGAACCATCTTAATGTGATGACTAGATAGAAAGATAGGGAAAGATGTAGAAAAATTGTGAGGAGATGATGGAGCCTGGCAGAGCTTAACCTATGAGATGAGTCCCTCCAGGTAAGTCTGAGATTGATGCTTTAGCATTTATGGTTCACCAAGGAAGAAACAGGTCAGTTCAGGTCTTAGGAAGGGAACCAGATTCAATCATTCTTCCCTTTTCTCTCACAGATACAGAATGGCTCATATGCCACCATTCTCGTTTTGCCATAAGTTTAATGGGTTTTCCAGGACAATTAGATAATCATTTTCCCTCTAATAATTTGATAGCTTCTTTACCTCTGTTGCCTCTACTAGTACCTAAACTTTTCTCTCAAGATCCCATCCCCTCTGCTCCTACAATGTTCACTGATGGTGGAAAAAAGGGAGCTGCTGCCCTTATATATTATTCAGACCAGCAATACCCCAAACCTCTCTTTACTGAACTTCCTGATAATTCCCCTCAGTACAAAGAACTTTATGCTGTTTTCCTTGCATTAAAAGTTGTACCAGAATCCTTCAACCTTTTTCCTGACAGTGTGTATACTGTTAACTTACTACCATGGCTTGCTTGATCTTATGTAAGAATTGTAAGAATTGATGACAACCCACTTTCTCCTCTTTTAATTCAAATTGCCTCTATGCTCTGTTCTCGAACCCAAGCACTGTATGTTCAGCACCTACGTTCCCACAGCCCTCTTCCTGGTGCCCTGTCCGAAGGGAATGCTGCAGCCGACCACCTTGCCTCCACAGGAATTCTCCTAGCCTCTGTCTCTAATCCTGCTGACTTTCATTCCCTAACCCATGTTAATCTTAAAGGTCTTCGAGCTCGATTTCCTGATATTCCTCTGCCACAGTTAAAACGTATTCTTGCTACATGTTCCTCCTGTGCAGGTCTAATCAAAACACCTGCTATTCAAAGTCTGGGGGTTAATCCTCGAGGTTTAAAAGCCAACACTCTTTGGCAAATTGATGTTATCCACATACCCAACTTTGGCAAACAAAAATATGTGTTCGTCTCAATTGATACCTTCTCTAAGTTTATGTGGGCTACAGCTCAGACTGGAGAAAACTCAAAAAAGCTTATAAGCCATATGCTCTCCTGTTTTATTGTAATGGGCTTACATATTCAACTTAAAATGGATAATGGACCTGCTTTTACCAGCAAACAATTTAAAGATTTTTGTTCCCTCTGGAACATTACTCATACTACAGGCATTCCGTATAATCCAGAGGGACAAGGCATTATTGAGAGGGCCCATAAAACTCTTAAGGCTCAATTAAATAAATAAAAAGGGGAAATGTACCCCTCCAATATCCAGCTGGCAAAAGCCTTAACTACATTAAATCTCTTTAATATTTACGAAAACTCAGACCAACCTCCTATTATTCTTCATTGGCAAACACCACCCACCCTCCCAGCTATTAAAGTCAAATGGAAAGACCCACTTGATAAAATTTGGAAAGGACCTGACCCCCTGTTGACTATGGGGAGGGGTTTCGCATGCATTTTTCCACAAAATTACTCCAAGCCTGTTTGGGTTCCTGCCCGCCATGTCCATCAATACCCACATGATGGCGCTGATATCCCTGAAGAACAAGAAACACTGAAAGATGACTGGCTGCAAGAGGACTGGCTACAGGATGCACCCCAGGATCCATAATACAGCATGGAAGAATAAAAAAAAATCTGATTCACAGAACTCTTCCCCCCCCCCAAATGTCTTATGCTATGACTGGCCAGTTGTGTTTTGTGAGTGAGTGAGTGAGAAAAAAAAATTGAGTGAGTTGAGTGACCAAAATTTTTGTACAACACATTGTGCTCAGAGTACTCTGAAAGTTAACTGACTTTATATAAAACGGCTGGACGCAGCCATGGTTTCTGGAGACGTCCAGAAACAGTCCAAAAATTGTTCATTCCTCTTTTTGATTTCTCTTTTAAGTCTTGATATAAATACAAAATGTTTAGTCTTAAACTGTGTGAGTAAAGATGGTTCAACTATGACAGTAGATCTAAATTCGCATTTGAAATGATATGTCTTATTTACAAGTTTTTCTCCTCCTGTGTGTTATAAACTATATGTTTAATATGCGTTTTTCAAGTTTGGTAAACATTAACTTAACGGTTAAAGTGTAACTTTGAAACTACATTCTTACCAGGAGAGGTAAAATCAATTCATTTAAGTAACTGAGTGTTTAAGGTAAAACTCTAAATATTCAATGTGACAATTCATCATCTCCTAAGTTAAAATACAAATCCTCTATACAGGACATTTTTGGAGGGCCCCCAAAAATGTCCTGTAAGCTATCTTGTGGAAATTAATCCACAACAAATTTGGCATCAATCTGACATTGTAAATGTACAAAAAAAAATTGTCACTAAAATGTGTTAACTCTAGTAACCTGAGTTTGCTTAAAAACCCAATGTAAAAATAGTTAAGAATCAATATATGTGACTTAAATTCGGTATGAAAATTTTGCTATATAGAGACTACTACATGAGGTCACATAAGATGACCTTTACACAAAATTATAAAGATACCTAAACCAATTATAATCATCGAGTTATCAATTGTAGTAAACTTCTAATTTGTTACAAAGTTTTTTCATAAGTAATTGACTACAGCTATGACAAGCCTTCGCATAAAGAAGCATCTGCTCATATAGAATCCCCAGAAATCCATCTTGGACCCCTGACCTCTGACATCACCTGCCAGGAGCCATTTCTCTGCTTGATAGAAGCTAATCCTTGAAACAACAGAAGCCCTTGAGATAAGTTTCTAATTCCCGTAGGAAGGATGTTTGCCAGAAACTAAGTGACATACCATATAGTTATAGTGACATACCATATAGTTATAGTTTAACAAAAATAGTTGCAAGGGACCCTCCAGCATTCCCTCTCCTTCCCCAAAGCCTTATAATGCCTGTGAACACAATAAAATTTTTCAGCTTGATCAGAAACTTGTCTTGCTGTCATTCTTTGGTGTCTCTTGTCCCTATCATTCCAGGTCTTTTAGGTTCCTAGCCCCTGTTCACCGCCCTGCTGGTCGGGGCATTCTGGTGCCCGAGCGTGGGGAGAAGAAGCCTTCTGGACCAAGGAACTCTGCTGATCGAGAGGATAGGCCTCTCAGAATTCACTGAGTTATCGCGGCCGAGGGGATAATGCAAAGACTCGCAGAGATCGCCATGGAGCTACCCGACCATGAGTCGCATCTGGAGGAGAGTGTCACAGCGACTGAGGTAAGCAAAACCATGGGACATGAATTTAGCAAACAAGATTTATTCATTAAAGGACTCAAGGAGTCACTCAAGACATGAGGAACTATGGTTAAAAAGAAAGAATTAAAGAAGTTTTTAGACTATATTGGAAATATTTGCCCCTGGTTCCCCCAGGAAGGCACTATAGATGAGAAACATTGGAGGAGAATTGGTGACTGTCTTAATGATCACTATCAGTCTTTTGGTCCTGAACGTGTACCTGTTTCTGCCTTTTGTTACTGGAATTTAATTAATGATATCTTAAAATTTTATAATAACCACCCTGATATTAGAAACCTTATTACACAGGGTGAAAAGGTCCTCCGGTAACTTTTTAGTCTGCCGTCCAGGACAAAATCCCCATCCCCATGCCCTTCTGTGATTATTGATCTTGATCCCCCAGTACCCAGTCAAAATAAAAGCCTCCCAGCACCCGATGAAAGTAAAAGCCCTGTCCCCCTCCCTATAGGTCCCACCGCACTTACTAAAGTTCCCTCCATTGACCCTCCTATTGCTAATTCACAGGAGAATGAAACCCAGCATTCTTTCCCCCGCCTCTATCCAGTTTTACAACCCCCCCCCTCTCCTGAAGCACTTCCCGCGGAAGATGAGGCTTTGCTAGAAAATGAGACTGCAAAATACTACAATCCCAATTGGTGTCCTCCCTTTAATCTCCCTCCCAACACTTATGCCCCTGCTCTCCAGCCTGACCCTCTTCTTGACAATCCCTCCGTCAGGCGGGCACGCTCAGGAGCCCTTACAGGAATTTCCACCCTCCGCAAGGTCCTTGCTGACCGGAGAGAGCAGCTTCAATTAATGAAAGAAATAGCTGCAGTTACAGAAGAACTTACATTTTTAGCCTCACCAAAAAACCTAAACCCAATCCCTAAAACTAAAACTAAACCATCCAAATCAAAATCGGTTTTGGCTTTCCCTGTTACTCGGAGCCAGGCTCAAACTGGCTAACCCTAACCCCTATGCTCTTCCTTGTCCAGACTGCCTCCCTACACCACCGCCCCTCCGTTTTGTGCTCTGGTCCTTGACTTAGCCAATAATACTGACTAGACCACCAAGGCTAAAACTCAACTAGCACAAAAAACAGCTTCCCTTAGAAAATTAGTAGGAAAAAAATGAGAACATTTACAATTAGTTAAAGAACTGTGGACTCTTGATTTGGCATTATCTTAAAACTAGCAAGCAAAAAAAGGATCCAGCTTTTTCCCTCTACTCTCAGAAAGCTTTAAACTAGTTCTGAGTGAGATCTTATCTGGCTAGCAAGCTATTTAGAGAAAGAATGAAATCAATCAAACAAGATGTTCTCTTTAACTTAAAAGCTATTAATCAGAGAACCAGTACACACTTTTGATAAAAATTTAATGATTTGTTTCTTTAAAACTGTAAAATGTACCTTAGCCCAGAAAGAAAAATTTTTCAAATATTTTTCTCTGCGCGGCAGTAAACTAAGCCTGCCTGTTCCACCCGCACAGCCAATCACGGCACAGAGCTCCTGCTCCACATATTGGCAAAGACTCCAGTCAATCATTCCCTAGCCACTAACGCCCCTCCTGCGGGGGGTAGATAGTCTGTGAGTTAGGAATCCAAAAACCAAAGCGGTTTTTCAAAGGGAAAATTTTTCTTTTCACCAAAAATGTATGTTTTAAGTCTGTGCTAACCTTGTTTTCATTAATGTGTGTTAACCCCTAAATAACTAAAGTTTGTTTTAAGTTTTAAATTAGATTTAGTTAAGCTAAATGTGGTTTTAAAGATCCAGACTCATAGAGTTGGCACACCTTTACCAAAGTAAAATATAGGACAGTTTCGTCCTTCTGATAGCTAATATCAGCATCAATTCATTAGTTAAAAGATTTTCTGAGATATCTAGGCATGGTAAAATGCCTCTACAGTCTCTCTCACTCTTGTGTGAATTGTAAATATTACCAGCACCCCAATACCAACTGCCACTGTTTGTTAATTTGTTAATTCCATGCTTTAACTGGCTTTCTAATAACCCAGTCAGTGTAGAGCAGTGGCCTTGCCAAGAAAAAAATGGTTAAACATGCTATTCCTGGCCTGATAAAAAATTTTTATTCAACAGATGTGATTCAACAAAATTATTTAGTGTAAAATGGTCATCTAAAAGAAGTGTTAACAGTAAAAATTTATTTTAACATTTCAGCTATAAGGTTTATCTTAGCTTTTTAAGTTACCTATCCAAATCAAAGTGAAAGATCAATTAAGTCGTGTACCCACCCTTGTTCATAGCTGCCCTAAGGGTGTGATACCTTTGTGATAAACAAAGATCCTAGCAAAGAAAGTTTAACATTTTACTTAAAATTGTTTAAGACTGGCTTGGGTTAGTAAAAGATAACACAATGGTTATGTTAATTATTTACATGCCAGAGGCTTTTGCTCTGGTTTTCTTCTTTATATCTTTCTGCTTTTAAAAATTATCTGGTTTGTTTTAAGACACTGCCAGAGGTTTATTCTTGACAAATTAAGGTAATATATTGTGCTTCTGGTCTGATAGATTTGTTTTGGCAAATCCTGATTTAACAAAATTATTATTTTGAACATTTAAGCTATGAGGTTTATTTTAGCCTTTTAAGTTGCCATATTAGAGTTCTAAGGAACAAAATCTATTAAGAGTTTTATATCTATGCTTACTCATGGTAGCCTTGTGATGAGTAAAGATCTTAGTAAACTAAAGGTATAATAGTGTGCTTAAACTATCTAATCAGTTTAAAATAATGCTAAAAAATGGTAAACATTTTATCATCTCAACACATTAGGTATTGACTTTCTATAACATATTGGTATATTCTAATAAAGAGCCTTCTAAAATCATATGAAAGAACTCAAGCCAATTCTAACCATTAGATCATCAATTAAGTTGGTACAAGTTCTCTCCCTAAGTAAATAATTATAGGTACATCTGCACATGAAGAACTGACTGCTCATATGGTAAGATTTAAAACTAAACATTTTTCATTTTTTATTTATGGGTGTGTGATGACTCCTAAAGTCACTCATATCCTAAAATTTTTCTCATTTTTTTACAAGCCTCTTAAAAATGTTAACGCTTGACCTGTCATAGAGCACTTTACTGGCTCCTACATTGTTTAATTAAGACCCTGTTATTCATACTTTTAAGATTAATCTCCATTGATAAAAACCAATGCTCTCTGACAGATTGATGTAATTCATCTGCCCATGTTTAGTAAACAAAAACTTTTTTTTCTCAGTTGATATTTTTTCTAAATGTGGGCAACAGCTCAAACAAGAAAAACTAAAACCCTTAAGCTTAATTAATAAAAAAAAAGGAGAATGCACCCCCCAGTATTCAGTTGTCTAAAGTGTCAATGAAGTAATATACTAAACCTTTTTAATATTTACAAAAATTCGAATTGTCCATTTATTGTATCTCATTGACAAAGCCACCCACTTTTCCTGTCACAGAGACATATTCTTTTTCTCTTTTTCAACACTGGATGTCTATGTTTATTTTCCTTTTATTGTAGTGGATGACATTATTGATCTTACAAAATCCACAGAGTCCCTGTTGGCAAGTTCTTACCACAAAGGACGCGATGGCAGTATATACTCCAGCTAACCTATCCAAGTCTTCTCTTTCTGCTGACCTTCCACTGCTGACTTCATCTTTGCATGCTTATTGACTGCTCACTTTTCTCAAAATATTCCTCGATGTTCAAGGAACCTCACCTTGACTTCTAATGTGTATGTACCTCCTCTGTGTTTTGGTACAACACCATCCTATATTTTCATGTCAATTCTTCTCTACCTGGTCCTTGCCTCCTAGTTTTGCTTGTTCCACAGATGACCCTCTATGAAGAAGAAAAATTTCATCAGTTGGCGCTGACCAGACCAGACATGCTGTTTCTTCCCCTGGACACCACATCCACTGACTGCTTCCCTTAGACTTGCTGGTGGCATGCTAGGACACTCTATATATTCCTCCCATGAATTTTCTGACAAATTACAACAAGTTATAGACTCCACCACAAATAGTCTTGAGTCACTACAGAGCCCCTTATGGGACCCTTATTAGTCTTTTGTTAATGATTACCTTAAGACCCTTTATTTTTAATAAGATTACTGATTTTATAAAATGGCAGATTGATTCCTTGGCATCAAAACCTTTGCAAATACATTATCACAGACTTGATTTGGCTGATAGAGACCTGGCTGAACCTGAGGGTGACAAACCTCCTTTTCAGATGGCATAAAACTCAGAATTATGCATCGAGACATCCAACCTTGGCAGGGGAAGGACACCAGTAAGGGGTGCAAGGCAAGGCACTGCAGGGGGAGGACCCTATAGTCCGCCTCTGAGTCCCCCGTGAAGCAAACCTGATTTGCATGGAGGTTGGTGTCAGCAACAAAAATTGTTTCCCTAGAAACCATGGCTCTGCCTCCCCTCCCCAAAAAGACACTGAGAGCCTTATAAGATGTGGGAAGATTGGTTTTGCACTCACCCCGCGGGAGGAATCGGGTCAATACCTCTCCCCTCTGGTTATGCCCACCAAACCTGCTGTTAGGGTCTCTGCTCCTCACCCCCAATTTCCTGCCTCAAGTTAAATTATAACGAAGGAAGGAATCACCCACAATTACAGCCATCTCCCGAAATCCATGATGTGACCTGACACGATCTGGAGAACCTGATTCACAGACTCCAAAGGACAAGACTTTCCTACTGCCTTTTTCTCAACAATAGGTGTCTGCTCTTCCTGCTTCTGTTTCGCCCATCATGTTTTGGCGGTTCCAGGTCACTCTCTACAGAGAAGAAAAGTTCCAGTGGCTGTCCTCCTCCATCAAGATAGACATGTGGCATTTGTTTCCTGGCCGTTGACATTGGACTGATGCTTCTATAGAACTTGCTGGACACTCCCTTTATACTGCTGGACTTCTTGAAGAATGACTGTAGCAGTTCATAGAACTTTCTGCCAGATCACCCCTCTAGCCCCTCGGCTTATCAGGCCCCCACTCCTCCACCCATCAGGTTCACTTTGTTTCTTGCTACTCTTACTTATCCCTCCCTGTCTTGTGCTAGTTATTTTTGAAGACACTTACACACTATCATTCTGCTTTCTTCCCAACAGGTTTCTGTTCACCCCTACACTGCTATTCCCCTGACAGAGATGAAGCCTTTTACAGACATTGACCCAGTTATATATGGCCATTAAGTAAGAGGGAGATGTTGGGGAATTGTGAGGGTATGGTTGAACTTGGAAGGGCTTGAGCCTGAGGGGTGTGTCAATCCTGTTAGTCTCTCTCTCCACGGAGAGGTTGAGTAAGGAGGGACAGTAGAACCCCAAAAAGTGTGCCTCTTATCAGTCTCCCTGCCTCACAAAGTGCCCCACATTCCTGATACTATGGCAAATAGTTAAAAAGAAAGGGGGAGATGTTGGGCAGTATGCCAGCTCCCCCTGGCTTCTGCTTAACCATATGCCTATATAGGGATTGATTTGTTCAAAGCTTTGGTCTATTTACATAAATCACTTTTACATTTACATAAAGCACCACACTCCCTCCAGGGAATTGGTGGTTTAGTGGTAGAATTCTCACCTGCTCCACCCCCTCTCCTTGTCACACCCTGATCCTCTCCTTGTCACACCCTGATCTTCCACCAGTCACTTTTCGCTCCACCCTCTCTATATCACATCCTGTTTCCACCCTACTTGGAGAGTATAAAAACAGCTGCTTTTCTGATTAAAGACACTTGGAAATTGCTTTCCAAGAGTTCCAGAGTGTATCTCCTGCGAAGTTAGTGTGGCACGAGTTCCTGATCCCTCTCCCACGCAGCAGCCTAGATCAGCTCCAGTTGAGTTCTCTCCAACCCAGAGAGCACTAGCTTGGGAAGAAGCACCCTCAGGCTATCCCGGCAATGGACAATGACAGCAGCTAGTGAGCGACAGACTCACAACCTCACTAAGGTACTCTTGGTAGCTACCGCAGAATGCCCTCAGTGGAAAGGCCAAGAGGCCCATCCTCCCCGAAGGTTTGAGAAGATTAGAGGTCCATACGGAGAGGGTAAAAGAAGCTCCTTAAAGACCAATGTGCATATTGTAAAGAAATGGGTCACTGGGCCAGAGAGTGTCCAAGAAAACAAAGGAGACAAAAGGACACTGAGGGCTATACAACAAAACTCCTAGAACTGGGTGAGCTCAGTGACTAGGGCCAACAGGGTCTGAGTCCCTTCCCTGAACCCAGGGTAACTTTAAAAGTAGAGGGGAGACCTGTTAGTTTCCTTGAACCCAGCTACCTTGCTCCCTGACCCCGAATTAGACGCTCCTTTACATGACTGTTCTGAGATTCTGAGCTACACATCTAGCCTCCAGGAAGACCTGAAGGATGAGCCTTTAAAAGGAACAGAAGTGAACTGGTATACTGACGGGAGCAGCTTCATCAGAGATGGGGTAAGGTATGCTGGGGCCGTGGTAACTACTGAACACGAGGCTGTGTGGGCAGCTGCCCTGCCCACGGGGACTTCAGCCCAAAAAGCTGAATTAATTGCCCTCACAAAAGCCCTCAACCTGGGAAAAGGGAAAAGACTTAACATCTATACCGATAGCTGCTATGCCTTTGCCACAGCCCACATCCATGGGGCTATAATTCAAGAAAGGGGGCTGCTAACAGCTGAAGGTAAAGCTATCAAAAACCAACAAGAAATATTAGACCTGTGAGAGGCCATCTGGATGCCAGATGAGGTGGCCACAATACACTGCCCTGGGCACCAAAAGGGAGAAAGTCCTGTGGTGTGGGGCAACTGCCTGGCAGATACCACAGCCAGACAAGTCTCATTAGAAAGAACTAACGAATTGGCTCTTTGTCTGCCAGACCCTGCCTGATAAGCTGGAATATACACCAGATGATGAGCTCTGATAAAAAAGTTACCTCTCGCCGACAAGCATGGTAACTGGTGGATGACAGCTGATGGTGAACTCATCTTACCCCAAGATGTGGCCAAACACCTGCTACAGCATATACACAAAACCACCCACCTGGGGCAGAGAAAATGGCCAAACTTTTACAAGAGGCCAGCCTGAGAATCCACAAGAGCCAACTGATTGAGGAAATAGTTGCAGAATGCAAAGCCTGCAGACTTACAAATGCTGGCAACCAGTTTAGAACTCCTGGGGTGCGTAAGAATGGAACCAGACCAGGCGCCTACTGGGAGATAGACTTCACTGAGGTAAAACCTGGAAAATATGGGTATAAATATATGTTAGTGTTTGTAGATACCTTTTTAGGATGGACTGAAGCATTCCTAACCAAGAGGGAGACAGCCCAGACAGTGGTGAAGAAACTACTCGAAGAGATTTTTCCCAGGTTTGGTATGCCCCTTCTATTTATCTCAGATAATGGTTCAACCTTCACTTCCCAGGTAACCCATAACTTGGTAGGTGTCCTTGTGGCAAAATCAAAATTACATTGTGCCTACAGGCCCCAAAGCTCAGGACAGGTAGAAAGGATGAATAGGACTCTAAAAGAGACCTTAAAAAAATTAAATATGGAGACTGGCATGGACTGGGTAACTCTCCTTCCCTTCGCCCTCTATAGAGTAAGGAGTACCCCCTATACTGCAAAGCTGACCCCATTCGAGATCATGTTCATTGTCCCACTCCTATAATCCCAGCCTTGAGGTCAGACTTACTTGCTGATATTAATGATCAAGACCTATTTGCCTCTTTACAGACAATAGATCGAGTCCAAAAGCATGTGTGGCTGAGACTGAGAACAATATATGAAGCTGCACCTCCTCCAGACCCTCATCCCTTCCAGCCTGGAGACTCAGTCCTGGTTAGATGCCACCAAAAAGAGACACTCCAGCCCCGGTGGAAAGGACCTTATACTGTCATCCTAGCCACCCCCACAAGCCTGAAGGTGGATGGTGTCGGCCAGTGGATGCACCACTCCCACATTGTGCCAAAGAAGCAGGAAAGTTCAAGACCAGAAGGCAACTCAAGTCTGTTCCAAATACCCGCTCAAGCTCCGGTTACTCCGTTTGTGAATCTGCAGAATCTTTCTTTCCTGGTGACCAGCCCCTGGCAGAAACAGAGATTGGCCTATGATTGTGCCCTAGAAGTTGCAAAAGACAAGAGAAGGATGAGGAGGTCAGAGAAAAGATCTAGGCAGAGACGAGCAGGAAAGTCCCTGAATATTGAGAAATGAGAATAGCCGTTGACCTGAAACCAACTGTTCCTTGTTGCGTGTAACCATCCCCACCTGTAGCCACCCTGTGCTAAGTATAAAAAAACTGAGATGAGAAATTATCAGGGTCGCAGACTCTCCCCTCTCCCCTTTTGTAGAAGGGTGTTGGTGGCCCAAGCTTAAGCTTGCTAATAAAGGCTCTTGCTACTGCATATGATTCCAGTCTTCTTTGCATGAGATCAGGACTGGAACTTCTGGGCATAACATCTTAAAACAAACCAGACATTTTTAAATGCAGAAAGATATAAAGAGGAAAAGCAGGGCAGGGGTAGATAGCATAATGGTTCTTCTTCTTCTTCTAGTGTTTGCCCTTCTTCCGTAGCCAGTCAACAGCATCAGGTTGAGCCTAATGTAAAGTTTCGAGACCTCCTTTGAATCTGGAGAGGTGGCAGTCGTTGACTATGTGGGTCATAGTCTGTCTGAAGCCGCAGGGGCAGTTCGGGTCGTCTCTGGCTCCCCAGTGATGGAACATAGCGGCGCACCGGCCATGGCCTGTTCGATAGCGATTGAGGAGGGCCCAATCATAACGTGCTAGGTCAAAGCCGGGTTGACGCTTGCAGGGGTCTGTGATGAGATGTTTGTTCTTTACCTCAGCTGACTGCCAACTCTGTTTCCAAGAGACTGGAACAGAGAAGTTCAGTGAAGGCGTAGGGGACCAGATTGGGTGACGAGGCGTCAAGCGTTGAACAGGGTGGGCGAAGATATCCGCGTATATTGGCAGGTCCGGTCGAGCATAGACGTGGGAAATGAACTTAGATGATGCCGCATCCCGACGAATATCTGGCGGGGCGATGTTGCTAAGAACTGGCAGCCATGGAACCTGGGTGGAACGGATGGTTCCAGAAATTATAATGGTTATGCAAAGAGACTCTCATGCCTGAGGCTCCAAAGTCCCAGGTTCAATCCCCTGAACCACCATAAGCCAGAGCTGAGCAGTGCTCTGGTAAAAAAAAAAAAAAAAAAAAAAAAGGAAAACCAGAGCAAAAGCCTCAGGCATGAAAATTATTAGCATAACCATTGTGTTATATCTCATTCACCCAGGCCAGTTCTACCTCTTTAATTGAGAAGATATTTGAAAACTTAACATATCAATAATATCCTTTCTGCCATTTGTCACACTCTGTCAAGATTGAGACACACCCTAGGTGAGATACCTCTTTTAAGAGGCTCTGTTTTAATTTTTAAAGAAAATAAACTTAAAGGTTATCTTATTTAACCTCATGTAGCAATCACTGTAAGCCAGGATCTTCCAACCAAATTCAGTTTAATTAATTTTATGTTAAAGTTTAAACAAACTCAAGTTACTTAAAGAGTTAATACACATTAGTGACAATGCTTCTCAGAACATTTATAGTGCCAGACAAATGTCAAATTTGCTGTGGACCAATTTCCACAAAAACAGTTTACAGGGCATTTTGGTGGGCCCCCATAATGTCCTGGAACTTTTTCAGCTAAATACATAGATAATTTGCATTTCAATTTGGAGATGAAGAATTGTCACGTTAAATACTTATAAGGCTTTTACTTTAAATACTCAGCTACCTTAGCAAGTTAATTTTACCTTTATATTACCACATAAGAACTGTGTTGGTAGGGTGGAGGGTAGATAGCATAATGTTTATGCAAACAGACTCTCATGCCTGAGGCTCCAAAGTCCCAGGTTCAATCCTCCACACCACCATAAGCCAGAGCTGAACAGTGCTCTGGTAAAAAAAAAAAAAAAAAAACTGTGTTGGAAAAAACCCCCCCTTTTTTAACTTTGTCTGATAAGAATGTAGCTTCAAAGTTACATTTTTAACCTTAAAATTAAAGTTTCTCAGGTCATAAAACCAAACTTAAAACATACATATAATCATGTAGTCTATACTCTAACACACAAGAGGAGAAAACTTTTGTTACCAAGGCATAGTATCTTTTTGATATCTGGGGCTGATTGCTTAGGGGGAAATAATGGCTTTAACCAGTTAAGGCACAACTCAGCAATATATCTGGTCGAACACAAACTCAGATCTGCACTGTTTTGGCTGAGCCATTCTCACTCACACAGTTTTCAAGACAAAACGTTTCACATTCATACCAGGGTTTTTTCTTCCTTTCTTTCTTTCTTTTTTATTTGTCTTTTCTCTTTTGCTCAAACACTGACCAATAAGATATCTAGCCTCCAAGACTATCTTAATCTATTTGACTCTCATTTCAGCAGCTTTTCTTGCCACTGTCAGACAACAGCTCCAATAGGCCCCAAGGCCCCCGACCCATATTCATCCTTCTGTTTCTGACTTATTTCACTCAACATGATTTTTTCAAGGTCCATCCAAGATCGGCTGAAAACGGTGAAGTCACCATTTTTTACAGCTGAGTAGTATTCCATTGTGTATATATACCACAACTTGCTCAGCCACTCATCTGTTTTTTTATTTATTTATTTATTTATTTTTTAAGAAAGGATTAATTAACAAAACCATAGGGTAGGAGGGGTACAACTCCACACAATTCCCACTGCCCAATCTCCATATCCCACCCCCTCCCTAGTAGCTTTCCCATTCTCTAGCCCTCTGGGAGCATGGACCCAGGGTCATTGAGGGTTGCAGAAGGTAGAAGGTCTGGCTTCTGTAATTGCTTCCCCGCTGAACATGGGCATTGACTGGTCGGTCCATACTCCCAGTCTGTCTCTCTCTTTCCCTAGTAGGGTGGGTCTCTGGGGAAGCTGAACTCCAGGACACATTGGTGGGGTTTTCAATCCAGGGAAGCCTGCCTAGCATCCTGATGGCATCTGGAACCTGGTGACTGAAAAGAGAGTTAACATACAAAGCCAAACAAATTGTTGAGCAATCATGGACCCAAAGCTTGGAATAGTGGAGAGGAAGTAATAGGGAGGGTACTCACTGCAAACTCTAGTATACTTCTGCTTTCTTACTTTGGTGCCATACTCCAAACTCAGTCAATTTCTGCTTTGCGTTTCTACTTCTTTTTTTTTTTTTTTACATGCATAACATTCCCCAGATTCCCATTTAACAATACAACCCCCACTATGTCATTTATCATCCTTCATGGACCTGTATTCTCCCCACCCACCCACCCACCCCAGAGTCTTTTACTTTGGTGTAATACTCCAATTCCATTTCAGGTTCGACTTGTGTTTTCTTTTCTAATCTTGTTTTTCAACTTCGGCCTGAGAGTGAGATCATCCCATATTCATCCTTCTGTTTCTGACTTATTTCACTCAACATGATTTTTTCAAGGTCCATCCAAGATCGGCTGAAAACGGTGAAGTCACCATTTTTTACAGCTGAGTAGTATTCCATTGTGTATATATACCACAACTTGCTCAGCCACTCATCTGTTGTTGGACACCTGGGTTGTTTCCAGGTTTTGGCTATTATAAATTGTGCTGCCAAGGATATATGTGTACACAGATCTTTTTGGATGGATGTGTTGGGTGAGATTTTTTACTACTTTTATAAAATTCCCACCCCTGTGATTCCTGGCAAGAGGCAGCACAACTTCCAATACGGAAACTAAAACTGTTTTCAGCTAGAATACAAAACTGTATCCTAGGTTCAGCTTATCAGGAATAACCCCCACTCCATACCAGCTCTGCCTCAAAGCAAAGCCAAAAGCACACAGAAGTCTTCTATGTGGTCCAGGAGGTGGTGCAGTTGATAGGGCATTGGACTCTCAAGTGCAAGGTCCTGAGTTCAATCCCCGGCAGCACATGTACCAGGGTGATGCCTGGTTCTTTCTCTCTCCTCCTATGTTTCTCATTAATAAATAAATGAAATGTTTTTTTTTTAAAAAAAGAAGTCTTCTATGTCAATGGCTGCAAATGTCAAAAGAGCTCCTAGAGCATTTTCTAGCAGATATGCAGACTTCCCTCACATAGCATTCCTATGAAATTGGTCTGGAGTGAAGATCAGTTGTGCCTAGGCAGACAGCATAATGGTTATGCAAAAATACTTTCATTCCCCAGCACCACCATAAATCAGAGCTAAGCAGTGCGCTGGTTTCTGTCCTTCTCTCTCTCTCTCTCTCCCTCCCTCCCTTTCTCTCTCTGTTTCCCTCTTTCTGTCTCTCAGTTTCTCTCTCAATTTCCCTCTCTGTGTCTTCTTGCTGTATCATGCTTAAGATAAACAAAATATTTTTAAAATAAACTAAAAATGGGAGTCGGGTGGTAGCTCGGGTGGTAGTGCAGCAGGTTAAGCACACGTGGCGCAAAGCGCAGGGACCAGTGTAAGAATCCCAGTTCAAGCCCCCAGCTCCCTACCTGCAGGGAAGTTGCTTCACAGGCAGTGAAGCAGGTCTGCAGGTGTCTATCTTTCTCTCCCCCCCTCTGTCGTCCCCTCCTCTCTCTCCATTTCTCTCTGTCCTGTCCAACAACGATGACAACAATAATAACTACGACAATAAAACAACAAAGGCCACAAAAGGGAATAATTAAATAAAAATAAATAAATAAATAAATAAACTAAAAATGATAAATTATCATTCATCTATATAGAAAACACTTCAGCATTCCTTAACTCAAAAAGTAATGTACCAGATAGCACACAAAAGCCAACACTACACATACCAAAAGCAGGAAGGAGGTAGCAAATACATAGTGGGTTCCAGGAACAGTCTTGGCAGTGCCACTATCACTGCTCAGAGTGCAGTGCCTGGGTAATGACTCTCTAATAGCAAATTCTGAGTGTTATTTTCACTTTTGAATTTTCTTTTTTTTTTAATTTTTTATTTAAGAAAGGATTAGTGAACAAAAGCATAAGGTAGAAGGGGTACAACTCCACACAATTCTCAACACCCAATCCCCATAACCCACCCCCTCCCATGGTAGCTTTCCCATTCTCTATCCCTCTGGGACCATGGACCCAGGGTCGTTGAGGGTTGCAGAAGGTAGAAGGTCTGGCTTCTGTAATTGCTTCCCCGCTGAACATGGGCGTTGACTGGTCGGTCCATACCCCCAGTCTGCCTCTCTCTTTCCCTAGTAGGGTGTGACTCTGGGGAAGCTGAGTTCCAGGACACATTGGTGGGGTCTTCAATCCAGGGAAGCCTAGCCAGCATCCTGGTGGCATCTGGAACCTGGTGATTGAAAAGAGAGTTAACATATGAAGCCAAACAATTTGTTGAGCAATCATGGATCCCAAGCTTGGAATAGTGGAGAGGAAGTGTTAGGGAGGTACTCACTGCAAACTCTAGTGTAGTCCTGCTTTCAGGTATATATTTTGCAGTAGTTTATGGATACGTGTGCACATAAGCTCTCTCTCACAGAAACTGGTGTATATCTAGGTTATGGGACTTTGTTGGAAAGTGAACTACCTGAGATGAAATTAGAGTGTACTATTAAAGGAAAGGTCTCACCCGAGTAATGAAGCTGAAGGGTTGTCATTCCACACGTGAAGTCTCTGGATACATTCTGAGGTGAAGCATGTTGAGGTAGCAATCGTTGCTTTGGTAAGGTTGTGATCAGCAGATGCAATGTTATTTGGTTTGGATTGGGAGATGCATACGGGAAAGTGGGCCCTATCCAAGGGTTCCTGGACTGGGGGAAGTAGGGGCTCTATAGTGAAGATGTGAGGTTCCTGCTGTCTTAGGGTTCAAAAAGACAATCAATAGTTAATATTATCATGACATTATTTGTTAATTGGGTTAACTTTGAAAAGTCCCTTTGTTATGGTTTGCTGGACAGTACCCAGTATCTTGTATATAGCTGTGCTATTGGAAGCTTCTAATCTACTTGGTCTAGGCTTTTGAGAGAGTCCGCATATCAAATACGGATGTGGGGACAGAGGAACCCTTTTACATTGCTGGTGGGAATGTAAATTGGTACAGCCTCTGTGGAGAGCAGTCTGGAAAACTCTCAGAAGGCTAGACATGGACCTTCCATATGACCCAATAATTCCTCTCCTGGGGTTATACCCCAAGGACTCCATAACACCCAACCAAAAAGAGGTGTGTACTCCTATGTTCATAGCAGCACAATTCATAATAGCTAAAACCTGGAAGCAACCCAGGTGCCCAACATCAGATGAGTGGCTGAGAAAGCTGTGGTATATATACACAATGGAATACTATGCAGCTATCAAGAACAATGAACCCACCTTCTCTGACCCATCTTGGACAGAGCTAGAAGGAATTATGTTAAGTGAACTAAGTCAGAAAGATAAAGATGAGTATGGGATGATCCCACTCATCAACAGAAGCTGACTAAGAAGATCTGAAAGGGAAACTAAAAGCAGGACCTGATCAAATTGTAAGTAGGGCACCAAAGTAAAAACCCAGTGGTGAGGGGTAGGCATGTAGCTTTCTGGGCCAGTGGGGGGTGGGAGTGGGTGGGAGGGATGGGTCACAGTCCTTTGGTGGTGGGAATGGTGTTTATGTACACTCCTAGCAAAATGTAGATATATAAATCAGTAGCTAATTAATATGAGAGGGGGAAATCAATTGTATGTCTCAAAGTTTCTCAAAAGACAAACTGAATCTTTTTAATATATAGGCTGTGTACTTTTGAATTTTCATCATAAAAGCAAAAATCCTTTTTTAATTTCTTCAGTTGGCAAAAAATAGACACTAAGGTATTTATAAATGGTGCAACCCAAACTGAAAAGCAGGGATACCAGTATTTAAAAACTGCTGAGCAAGCTGCAGTACCTAGTGGGGAGGGCAGTGGCTGTAATGTCCTCACCAGACAAGTTCTGCAACTTGATTTTGAGCATTGTTCCTGACTGCACAGCTGTGAACCTGATTCTCCAGTCTTCCTAATGATTCTGCAGACAAAGTAATTGGTCTCAGATTAGATACATCTCTTCTACTCTGATGAAAAACATTTTATTCTCTTTTTTTAAAAGTTCTCTCCTTTCCATTACTGGAAGTCCTGTAGGATGGAAAGTTTCTAAATATATGGTTGCAAATGGGAAAATAGGGAGCAAAAATAGGAAATTCGTAGTCTTTCCATTTTTTGTTCTTGTGTTATTATTATTATTATTATTATTATTATTATTATTATTTGCACCAGGGCACTATGAATCCATTGCTCCTGGTGGCCCTATTTCCTTCTTCTTCTTTTTTTTTTTTTTTCTATCTTATCCCAAACAACAGAAAGAAATTGAGAGGGAGGGAGAGAGAGAGAGAGAAAAGAGAAGTAGTCTGGGAGATGGTGAAGTGGATAAAGCACTGGACGTTCAAATATGAGGCCTCAAGTTCAATCCCCCGCAGCACATGTACCCGAGTAATGTCTGGTTCTTTCTCTCCTTCTGTCTTTCTCACTAGTAAATAAATCAAAGAGAGAAAGAGAAACCTGCAGACCTGCTGCACCACTCATGAAGCGTTGCCCCCTGCAGGTAGAGATCAGGGGCTAGAACCTGGGTCCTTGAGCATGATAATGTGTCCACTTAACAGAGTGTACCACACCACCCAGGCCCCATGTGTGAATTTTTTTAAAATAAATTTGAGGGAATAAGACAGTGGTGTGCCCAGTACAGCACACAGGTTACAGTGCACAAAGACCTGAGTTCAAGCTCATAATCTCCACCCGCAGAGAGGTAGACCTCACAGTGAAGCAATGCTGCATGTGTCTCTTTCCCTCTCTAATTCCTCTTTCCCTCTCTAACTTCCCTTTCCCTCTCATTTTTTTCTGTCTCTATCCTAAAATAAATAAATTAAATAGTTATAAGATAAATCTGAGAGCATAAAGTATTAATACAAGTCAAAATAGTTCCATGAACAAATTACAGACCAACTTTATAACAATTACAACTAAACCAAGCTTTTTTATGAAAATAAAAATATATGGTTACTATTCAAACCAGAATTTGTTTCTATAGCTAGCAATTAAGTGTCATCAATAAAGTGCTGATAGGTGCAAAATTTAATAAATGACAGCTTCTGTCATATTTTTAGCCACTGACCTAACCCAAGATAATAATAGGATCCTCTGCTGGCAATCTTTGTAGCCTCACACTTTTTTTTGTTTATATAATTAAAATAAAAACAATTTAAATTATATTATTTAAACTTTGAGACAGACAGGAAATAGAAAAACAAATAAAACATTTCTCTTTTTTTATTTTTAGTTACTGGATAGACAGCCAGAAATTGAGAGGGAAGGGGGTGACAAAGAGGGAGAGACAGAGAGACACCTGCAACACTGCTTCACCACTTGCAAAGCATTCCCCCTGCAGGTGGGGACTGGGGGCTCGAACCTGGGTCCTGTGCACTGTAACATGTTCACTCAAACAGGTGCACCACCACCCAGACCTTTTCTAAAGATTTTATTTATTTATGAGAAAGACGGAGAGATTTATCACTGTGCCACCTCCTGGACCACAAAACATTTCTAAGTGGGCAAAGGAAATAGTTCAGTTGGCAGTGTTTAAAACTTGAGTGTCTATGTGATCCAGGAGGTGGTGTAGTAGTAAAGCTTTGGACTCTCAAGTATAAGGTCCCAGGTTTGATCCCCGGCAGCACATGTGCCAGAGTGTTGTCTGGTTCTCTCTCTCTCCTCCTATTTTTCTTAAAAATAAATAAAAATTTTTTAAAAGAATTTATTTATTTATTTATGAGAAAGATAGGAGAGAGAGAGAGAAAGAACTGGTACATGTGCTGCCGGGGATTTAACTCAGGACCTCATGCTTGAGAGTCTAGTGCCTTAGCCACTGCGCCACCTCCCAGACCACAATAAAATCATTTAAAATAAATAAATAAATAAATAACTTGAATGTCTGACGCTCCTGGCTCAATCCCCAGCACTGTTATGTGTCAATGTGATACCTTGGCTTCTCCATCTATCGCTTTCTTATGTAAAAATTCTATCTCATAGGAAATAAAACCTAAGGTACTGGGGGTCGGACTGTAGGGCAGCGGGTTAAGCGTACATGGTGCAAAGCTCAAGGACCTCCATAAGGATGTCGGTTCAATTTCCTGGCTCTTCACCTGTAGGGGTGTCACTTCACAAGTGGTGAAGCAGGTCTGTAGGTGTCTCTCTTTCTCTCCCCCTCTCTATCTTCTCCTACTCTCTCCATTTCTCTTTGTTCTATCCAACAACGATGACATCAACAACAACAATAATAACTACAACAACAATAAAACAACAAGGGCAATAAAAAAGTGGGGAAAAAAACTTGTTTGGGGGAGTCAGGCAGTAGTGCAGCAGGCTAAGCACACGTGGCGCGAAGCACAAGGACTGGCATAAGAACCCAGGTTGGAGACCTGGGCTCATCACCTGCAGGAGAGTCCCTTCACAGGCAGTGAAGCAGGTCTGCATGTGTCTATCTTTCTCTCCCCCTCTCTCTGTCTTCCTCTCCTCTCTCCATTTCTCTCTGTCCTGTCCAACAATGACGACATCAATAACAACAACAATAATTACAATAACAATAAAAAACAAGGACAATAAAAGGGAAAATAAATATAAATAAATATTTCTCTCTGTCCTACCCAACAACAACAACATCAGTGGCAACGATGGCAATAACATTAAGGACAACAACAAGGACAACAAAATGGGGGGGCGACCTCCAGGAGCAGTGGCTTCATGGTGCAGGCACTGAGGCCCAGCAATAACCCTGGAGGCAAAAAAAAAAAAAAAAACCCTCATAGATCGAAAGCAAACCCCTCTCATTTTCAGACTACCCAGATAACCAGGTTGTGGGCAGAAGGAAACCAAAGGTGTGGCAAGCGCAGGCCTCAGGCTCTGTGTCAGGACCGTTAATCCAGGGAACTTGTTGATGAAGGACACAGCATGCCAGGCTGCCACTGTGTAGGCACAGGCCACTTTTAACCACTAATGGAATCACAGAATTGGTTGAAGGCTAAATTTTACTGCTTGCATTTGGCCTAGAAAAACGTAAAGGAATCAATGGTATTAGAGAGGGATTGGTTCAGATTGCTAACCATAAGAACCAAGTCTTATGGAGGTGGGGGGGTATGGATGTTAATTAAGCCATAATAAAAGATGCTGATATTACACCAAAGCAAAGGATTTGGGGGGAGGGGAGGAGAGGAGTATAAGGGTGTAAGGGGCCAGGTGTATGAAGACAGAGAAGTACCTAAGTAAACACCTGTCCTGGGGAGATGAGAAATTGTACCTGTGTTTTCAATCACTATACTAACTATACTGCAAACTTTTATCCCCCATCCTCTATAAAATGATAAGGAAGAAGAAGGAGGAGGAGGAGGAAGAGAAATGCTTATCGCTAAGAGTAATATAGTAATATTCAGAAGTCAAGAAGCTGAATGAGGTCAAAGAGAAGTAAAAGAAAATGTTAAAATTCATGGTCCAGGAGGTGGCACAGTGGATAAAGCATTGGCCTCTCAAGCATGAGGTCCTGAGTTTTGTCCCCAGCAGGACACATAACAGAGTAATGTCTGGTTCTTTCTCTCCTACCTTTCTCATTAATATATAAAATATTTTTTACAAAGTTTAAAAAAACCTGGAGAGATTGAAACAAAGTATCAATCAAAGAGATATTAAGCTTTAATTGTCTTCAAGTTATTAAGTGAGTTAAAACAGAAGATAATAGACAAGCAGAAAGTGACAGTGATTCTATCTCACATACCTTAAGACAACTCTCAAAAAAACAGAAAATAGGGAGTCGGGCTGTAGCACAGTGGGTTAAGCGCATGTGGCGCAAAGCACAAGGACAGGCATAAGGATCCCGGTTCGAACCCCGGCTCCCCACTTGCAGGGGAGTCGCTTCACAGGCGGTGAAGCAGGTCTGCAGGTGTCTATCTTTCTCTCCTCCTCTCTGTCTTCCCCTCCTCTCTCCATTTCTCTCTGTCCTATCCAACAACGACGACAACAACAATAATAACTACAACAATAAAACAACAAGGGCAACAAAAGGGAATAAATAAATAAAATATATTAAAAAAAAAAAAAGAAAATAGCAAGTATTGGCAAGGATGTACAGAAAACAGACCCTTTATGAACTGTTGATAAAATATAAAAAATAAAATTAAAGGGTAAAGGGATAACATAGTGGATATGCAAAAGTTGTTCATGCTTGAGGCTCAGGCTTTGAGTACAATCCCCAGATTATATCAACACAAACCAGAGTTGGACATTGCTCTGGTTTAAAAAAAAAAATACAACAAAAAAAAGTTCAACTGTGGAAAATGGTTGCTAGTTCCTCCAAAAATAATAAATAAATAAATAAATAAATAAATAGAATTACTGTCAAAATAGCTTACTGGGATCGTGTGCTGCTTGCTTTGCCATGTGCACAACCCAAGTTCAAGCCTGGTCTCTACAGCTGTCGTTTTCGACGGGTTAGGTTGTTTTCACCGGGCTGGCTTCACGGGCGGGCAACAGACGACCAGGGACTCATGGCTGGGTTGTATGCAGTATCTCTTTATTCATGCAGGACACAGCACAATCTAAGAGGAGCTAAGCTGAACTCAAGGTAAAGTACTCTAAAACTCACAATGCTGTCTTTATATATACTTCCCAAGTAGGGTGGAAACAGGAAGTGACATAGAGAGGGTGGAGAGAAAAGTGACTGGTGAAAATCAGAGTGTGACAAAGAAGGGATCAGGGTGTGACAAGGAGGGGGGTGGAGCAAAAACATATCATGAAACTGGGGATTGAACCAATGCCCTGGAGGGAGGTGCTTGTTAACAGCGGTTATGTAAATAGAATGAAGTGGTTATGTAAATAGAATAGTGTTAAGCAGGGGGGATTTAAACCAAATGAAACAGAAGGGGTCTCATGCATACCAACATACAGCTTTGTAGGAAGATTTAGTGCTGTGATAGTTTTATATCTCTGACTCTTTCACACTTTCTATCTAACTAATGATAATGAATATAATTAATAAACAAAATAGAATTAACCATATGAGAGGAGGACCTAGTGGGGGTTGTATTGTTATGTGGAAATGTTATGCATGTACAAACTATTGTATTTCACTGTAAACCATTAATCCCCCAATAAAAAAAAAGTTTAAAAAAAAAAGAATTAACCATATGATTGAGTAATTCCACCTTTGGCTATACACTCTCCCAGACTGAAGACAGGAACACAACTATTCGTATTCATGTGTTTATTTGTTATAGCCAAGAGGTTTCATTCCTCAGTGTTCACAGAGGAATGAAAGATGAAGAAAATACAGTGTAGAAGACCAGGCTTTCAAAAAAAAAAAGGGGGGGGAGTAAAAATAAATGTTGACAGCACTGCTCAGTTCTGGTTTGTCGTGATGTGTCAGAGATTGAACCTGGGACATCAGAGCCTCAGAAATTAAAGGTTATTTGCATAATTATTATAAAAATTAGGGGCATGGGGAAGAGGGGTGGGGGTCTTCTACTAAGTTTACTACTACTAACACAGGGCAATCCTTGCCAGGGCAAACCATCCCACTGCCCAAACCAGTGCACTGCTTACAATAAGGAGACCAACTAGTTAGGCAACCCAGTAGTAATACCCCTTCAGTACCTGACTCTGGTAGATTAGAGTGATTGTGCCTCTGAGCCCTACTCTGGAACACCAGAGAGACAGTTGACAGTGACAGCTGGGTCACACAGATGCTCACCAAACTCGGGAAAATAGATACAATGGTGCAAATTTCAAGAAAGTAAACATCCAGGACAGGGAATGATAACAAAATGGTTATGCAAAGAGACTTTCATGCTTGAGACACTGAAGTCCCAGGTTCAGTTCCATGCACTGCCATAAGTCAGAGCTAAGCAGTGCTCTGGTGTGTGTGTGTGTGGGGGGGGGGTGTCTCAAATAGAAGGCACCATTGAGGGATACAATAAATGATTTGTATTATTCTGCTCATATGAAGCCCCTAAAGTAGTGAATTTCATAGTCAGAACATAGAGTAACGGTTGCCGAGGCACTGGGGAGATAAGAATTAAAAAGTGACTGTTGAGAGCCATGCAGTGGCGCACCTGGTTGAGCATACATGTTACAATGGCAAGGATTCATGTTCAAGCCCCTGGTCCCCACCTGCAAGGGGAAAGCTTCAAGATTGGTGAAGCAGTGCTGCAGGTGTCTCACTCCCTATTACCCACTTCCCATTCCATTTCTAGGCTGTTTCTATCCAATAAATAAATAAAGATAATAAAAAATTTTAAGTTATTTAGGGAGCCCCCGCCTCCCCACCTGCAGGGGAGTCGCTTCACAGGCGCTTCACAGGCCCCCCCCCCGTCTTCTCCTCCTCTCTCCACTTCTCTCTGTCCTATCCAACAACGACGTCATCAATAACAATAATAACTACAACAATGAAAAAACAAGGGCATCAAAAGGGAATAAGTAAATAAAGTTATTTAGGGAACAGGTGGTGATACACCTGGTTGAGCACACATATTACAACGCTCAAGGACCCGAGTTTAAGCCCCTAATTCCTACCTGAGAAGTTTCACAAGCAAAGAGGCAGTACTACAGGTGTTTTTCTATTTCCCTATCTCCTTCTCCCTTCTTGATCATTGTCTCTGACCAATAATAAAATATTCTTTCAAAAAGAAAGTTACTGTTTAATATGAAGTGATTTAAATATTTCTGTAGATCTACAGAGATAGTGGTTGCAGGACAGTATGTACGGCTTCAACACTTCTGGACTATACAAATCAGATACATTTTATATGTGTTGGCAGTTTTCAAATTGTTAAATAAAAACAAACAAAAATGACTATTCATATCAGCCAAAACCAGTAGGGAAAGGAGACACTTAATCCGCCCAGATCACCACGTTGTAGGGAATAGGAAACCAAGGGCGTGGCAAGGGCAGACCTCAGGCTCTGTGCCAGGGGCGTGGCAGCACGGAAGCTGCTGGTGAATGCCTTCACCAGCACGCCAGGCTGCCACTACGCAGACGCTGAAGTCAGAACGTCTTTTTACGTACCCGGAAGTGACGTAATACCATTAAGCCCGGTTCAAGACAGATCTGAGACTGGCAGAGCTTTGGTTCCGTTGCCGCTATGAGCTGCACGATAGAGAAGATCCTGACAGACGCTAAAACGCTGCTAGAAAGGCTTCGGGAGCACGATGCGGCCGCGGAGTCACTGGTGGACCAGTCGGCGGCGCTGCACCGGCGGGTGGCAGCTATGCGGGAGGCGGGCACCGCGCTCCCAGATCAGGTCGGGCAAAGGGTGGGGGCGGTACCCTCAGGTTTGAGATGTTTGGCAGGTTGTTGGAAACTCGGCCTCGAACTTACTCCAGGCGTCAGAGGGTGTCGGTGAGACTTATCTAATGGGTCGGGACTGAGAATGCTGATCTACGGCTGTTCTCCTGTTTACTGCGCGCTTAGTCTGTCTCTATTTGCCCAGTATCAAGAGGATGCATCCGATTTAAAGGACATATCCAAATACAAACCTCACATTCTGCTGTCCCAAGAGAACACACAGATTAGAGACTTGCAGCAGGAAAACAGAGGTTAGTCAGGCGTTTTTGTGTAGTTATGTTTTTTTCATATCCAATAAGATTTGAAAAGTTCTTGCAAAACTAGCCAACTGTTCACTAAAGTGCACATACTATACATATTTCCAGGTTAGAAGGGGTATCCTGTGCTGCCCCAGTAGCAATAAAATGTGTAACCTTGGGGGCCGAGCAGTGGCACACTCTTTATCATGGTATTGACCCGAGTTCAAACCTCTCCCCACCCACACACACCTACAAGGGGTAAACCACTAGCGGTTGAGCGTTGTTGCTGGTGTCCAGTCTCCTTTGTCTCTCCTTATGTCTGTCGCTCACCCTCTTTTTTTTTAAAGGGGGGTTTTTACATTTATCCTTTCCAAGGTCATCTGACTGGATATGTGTTTATAAATAGCTTAAAAAGTGCTTAGAAGAAGCTTATTTCTCTATTTACTTAAGCAAAGCTTTGATAGCAAAATATTTCATACCCTAAAGGACTTAAAATGAAATGTTTAAATGTCAGTTTTCCAGAGTTAAGATTGAAGAGGTTTGCTTGTTTTTTTTTTCTTTTATCTTTGTGAAAACTGTATTTTATCGTCAGATTATATAATCTTGGGTTTTTCACTGTTTTTTTCCTCATTGGAAGGATTAATGGTTTACAGTCAACATTCAATACAGTAGTTTGTACATGTGTAACAATTTTCAGTTTTCCTCATAACTATCAAGGTCCACCTCTGCCATCATATTCCAGGACCTGAACACCCCACCCCACCCCACCCTAGAGCCTTTTACTTTGGTACAAAACACCAACTAAATTTGCTCACTATATTATTGATAGTATATAGTATGAAAATCAGCTTAAAGAACACTTTTACATTTATAGTTATATTGTATTCTCATATCTTCATTTTCAAGGTAGACAAGCCAGATATTTATTTTATGATTCAGGTAAGAAATAGAATGGCTAGATGATTTGCTTAAAGTGTTATTAAGCTAGTAACTCACAGAGTTGATCTTATCCGTGTTTCTTTCTTTTTTTTTCTTTTAAACCAGAACACTGCTCAGCTCTGACTTATATGGTGGTATGGGGGAATTGAACCTCCGTGCCATAAGCATGAAAGTCTTTTGCATAACTATTACACAATTTTCCCCACCCATTCCTGCATTATTTCTACCAAACAATCCTATCTTTGCCTACAAAGTATTTTTTCTTTTTTTAAGCAACTTAAAAAAAATTTTTTTTAATTGTTTTATTTATTGGATAGAGACAGCCAGAAATCCAGAGGGAAGGGGGTGGTAGAGAGGGAGAGAGATATAGAGACCCAGCAGCACTGCTTTACCACTTGGAAAGCTTTTCCCCTGCAAGTGGGGACTGGGGCCTTGAATCTGGGTCCTTGTGTATTGTAACACGTGCACTCAACCAGGTGCACCATCACCCAGCCCCCAAAGTAATTTTCTCAAGGGAAGAAATAGTTTAGCCTTACAACACAGGATTTTCATTCCTAAGGTACAAAAGAGCTGAGCAGTATTGTGTTCACTCTCTCCCTCAAAGTAATATAATAGGTCTTGTATATTTAAGTTATTTTTCACACAAACTTCTTTCATTTTATTTATTTTTACTAATGAGAACTCTAGGAGGAGAGAGAGAAAGAACCAGATATAATTCTGGTACATGTGCTGCCAGGGATTTAACTCAGGACCTCATGCCTAAGAGTCTAGTTCCTTAGCCACTGTGCTACCTTCTGGATCACAACTTTTTTCATTTTTTATTAGTGATTTAATACTGATTTACAGAATTATGAGTTAACAGGAGTATGATTCCACACCTTCCCAACACCAGAGTTCTATGTCCCCATTCCCTCTATTGGAAACTGCAGAGTTCTTGCAAGCTCACAGCTACGGGTTGACATATATATATATCCCTTTTTTCCCCCCCGCCTATGATCCTGCCTTCTCTTCCTTTATAAGTCATACTACTTCTGAGTGTCCTTCCTTCCTTCCTTTTTTTTTTTTTTTTCCCCTCCTCTTCTCTTTCTGAGTCCTGATGGAATTGGAGTTCAGAGTCCTCTGCTCATCTTCCCCTAATATTTACCCCTTTGGGAGTATGGACCAAAATCCTTTATGGAGTGCAAAAGGTGGAAGCTGGCTTCTCTTAACTGCTTCTCCACTGGACATGAGCGTTAGAAGGTTGATGCAAACCCCAGCCTTTTTCTATCTTTCCCTAGTGTCACATAAACCTTAACCACCGAGTTTTTGGACTTAAGACATAAAGCAATGATGAACTTAAACTTTGGATCTCATAGAATGATGTAAAATTCCAACTGTAAAGAGTGGTTTTGGGAGCTGTCCTTCAGATATCACTGCCAAGTCTTTTTGTTTGTTTTTCTTTTTCTCTTCTTTCTTTTCTTTTCTTTTCTTTTTTTTTTTAATATATATAGAGCTATGGATTTCCTTGGAAGAACATCAGGATGCTTTGGAACTCATCATGAGCAAGTACCGAAGACAGATGTTACAGTTAATGGTTGCTAAAAAAGCAGTGGATGCTGAACCAGTTCTGAAAGCTCACCAGTCTCACTCTGCAGTAAGAAACTTTGATGAATATATTATGAACTGAATTAAAATTATCTTAGATTGTGCTTATTTTTTAAGAAAAGTCAACTTTTTTAAAGATTATATTTATTTATGAGAAAGATAGGAGAAGATAAAAAACTAGACATCATTCTGACACAGATGCTGCTGGGGATTAAACTCAGGACCTCATGCTTGAGAGTCCAATGCTTTACCCACTGCCACCTCCCAGACTGTATGTTTCTTTTTTTGTTTGTTATATTTGATATTAATTTTGCTATGACTTTTTTTTAAAGGCTAACAGAGTTGTTTTTATTTTTAATATTTTATTTATTTATGAGAAAGACAGGAGAAGAGAGAAAGAACCAGACATCACTCTGACACATGTGCTGCTGGGGATCGAACTCGGGACCTCATACTTCAGAGTCCAAAGCTTTACCACTCTGCCACCTCTCAGACCACTTGCCATGACTTTTTAAAGAGAATAAAATAAAGGGGTAGTGGCCCTGAAGATGGTACAGTGAATAAAGCATGAAGACCCAGGTTTTATCTCTGTCATCCCATGTTCTAGAGTCATGCTCTAGGTCTATCTCACTCTCATCAATAAATTGAATCTTTAAAAAAAAAAAAGTGTATTAGGTGCTGCTCTTTGTCGGGGGAGGGATAGAAATAAAAATTTTCCATGGTCTGGAAGGTGGTGCAGTGGTCATTAGACTCTCAAGCATGAGGTCCCAAGTTCAATCCCCGGCAGCACATGTGTCAGAATGATGTCTGGTTCTCTCTTTCTCTCTCCCCCTCCCTCCCTTCCCCCCTCCTACCCTTCACATTAATAAATAGGTAAAATATTTAAAAAAAAAAAAAAAAGGAAATACAATTCTTCCTTCCCTCCCCAAGATCTCTTTGTAAGATCTTAATGAATGAATGAGTGAGGCCTGCAGACTAGAACCAAAAATCTCTTTTGCTTTTTTTTTTTAACAAAAGCACTGCTTAACTCTGGTTTGTAGTGGTGCTGGAGACTGAACTTGGGACTTTGAAATCTCAAGCATGAAAGTCTTTTTGCATAACCATTATGTTATCAATCCTCTCCTCCAAGATATTAATGAAAGCTTTTTTCTTCTATTAGACAATATGCCAACTGAAAGTGAGCAGTAAATATTTGGTAAATTATTATTGAACATTTCACTAAGCTATAAGCCCTTTGGTTTTAAGGAACATGAATTTTCCTTTTTTTAAATTTCTTTATTGGGGAATTAATGTTTTACATTCAACAGTAAATACAGTAGTTTATACATGCATGAATTCTCCTTTTACACCTATCATAGTACATGGCATATGAGAGACAGCCAGAAAATTTACATTTTTTAAAGACTTTTTTTTTTAACCAGAGCACTACTCAGCTCTGGCTTATGGTAGTGCCGGGGATTGAACCTGGAACTTGACAAAGCCTCAGGCATGAAAGTCTGTTTGCATAACCATTATGTTATCTACCCCTCCCTAGAAAATTTACATTTAACTGAACTACATAGCATCATAGTATATTAGGAGAGAGACATGACTAATATAAACCATGTAGATATGAGGTTCTGTGCTTTAGTTATGCTTTAATATGGAATATCTAATACTCATCTTTATAGAAATCTTCCTAGTTACTGTATATTCATGTATACTGTATCATTTAATGCTATATTAAAAGATTTATACCTCACAGTGAAATATGTGATAAATTTCATCTTGTATACAGCTTATGACTTAAAAGTCGTAGGAAACTGGAAGAAAAAATAAACTATCGCCTATTATCTAGAGGAGAAAACTTGAAGTTTGAAGGAGACATAATTTAGCTCATGAAAAATTTGCTAAGACATATATCCAAAAATAGAAAGACAACAATGAGATTCACTCTGTGAGAATGTCATACATCAGAAAAGGTAGCAGCAACAAATGCTGGAGAGGTTGTGGGGGTCAAAGGAATCCTCTTGCACTGCTGGTGGGAATGTAAATGAGCCCCAGCCCTGGGGAGAGCAGTCTGAAGAACTCTCAGGAGGCTAGAAGTAGACCTACCCTATGATCCTGCAGTTCCTCTCCTGAGGATTTATCCTAAAGAACCAAACACAACCATGCAAAAAGATGTGTGTATACCTATGTTTATAGCATCACAATTTGTAGTAGCAAAACCTGGAAGCAACCCAGGTGTCCAACAACAGATGAGTAGCTGAACAAGTTGTGGTCTATGTACACAGTGGAATACTACTCAGCTATTAATAACAATGGATTCACCTTCCTCACCTCATCCTGGATGGAGCTTGAAGGTATCATGAGATCAGCCAGAAAGAGAAGAATGATTATGGGATGCTGTCAATCATAGAAGTTAAAAAATAAGAACAGAAGGGACAACACAAAGCAGAACTTGGACTGGAATGGTGTATTGCACCAAAGTAAAAGACTCTGGGTTGGCAGGGAGGGTTCAGGTCTTGGAACATGATGGCAGAGGAGGACCTAGTGGGGACTGAATTATTATGTGGAAAACTGGGAAATGTACAAACTATTGTATTTTATTGTTGACTATAAACCATTAATCCCCCATAAAGAAATAATAAATAAATTTTTAAAAATAGGACCAGAGAGATAGCATAGTGGTTTGTACAACAGACTCTCTTGCCTGAAATTTGGGAGTTTGAAAGTTCAATCCCAGCATTAAACATTGACCAGAACTAGGCAGTGCTCTAGCAAATAAATAAATGAATACTATACCTTGGAATACTTGGAATGTGGCACACTTCCTGTAAAAATATATTCAGAGTTAAGTTAAACATATTCATCTATTAAGAGAGTGAGACATTGTCCAACATCTAATGCCTGGTTAAGACTAAAATTTATCTTTAAAAAACAAGTTATAGGGCAGGGATAGATAGCATAATGGTTATGCAAAGAGCCTTCATGCTCCAAAGTCCCAGGTTCAATCCCCTGCACTACCATAAACCAGAGCTGAGCAGTGCTCTAGTAAAAAAAAAAAAATTATAGAGCTGACAAAATGGCTCATGTAGATAGTATGCAACTTTGCCATGTGCACAACCCAGGTTAAAGTCTGGCCCCCACCAAATTGGAGTAACTTTGGTGCCATGGTGTACCTCTCTCTCTCTTTCCCCCTCTCCCTCTATCTTTAAAAAAATTATGTGCTCATCACAAAGTACTTTTTTTTAAACTTCTTTTATTTCTTTTAAGTTTTTATTATCTTTGTTTGTTTACTGGATAGAGACAGCCAGACATTGAGAGGAAAGAGGGAGATAGGGAGAGAGACCGAGAGAAACCTGCAGCCCTACTTCACTACTTGTAAAGCTTTCCCCCTGCAGGTGGGGACTGGGGGCCTGGAACCCAGGTTCTTGCACATTGTAACGTGTGCTCAACCAGGTGCACCACCACCCGGCCCCCACAAAGTATTATGGCTTTTATTATGACTTTACCTCCAAGGACAAAAACTATAGTGAAACTTCAGTATAACCTCTATAGCATAAATTAAATGAACTAACATTATAAACAGAGTCTCATGAACTTTGTATCTTATTATCTTCACAGGAAATTGAAAGTCAGATTGACAGAATCTGTGAAATGGGGGAAGTAATGAGGAAAGCAGTCCAGGTGGATGATGACCAATTTTGTAAAATTCGGGAAAAACTAGCCCAGTTAGAGGTAAGATTGTTGCTATTTTAGGTTCACAGTATTTGGGGGAGTTTTCAAAGAGATTGAAAAGAATGCTGCTGCTATCCTGTTATTTATTTATTTATTTATTTATTTATTTATTATTAGATAGAGACAGAGAAGGAAGAGTGAGACAGACACCTGCAGCCCTGCTTCACCATTTGTGAAACTTTCCCCCTGCAGGTGGGGGCAAGAGGCTTGAACCCCCTGAGTCCTTGAGCACTATAATGTGTGCACTTAACCAGGTGCACCACTGTCTGGGCCCATCACTACAATGTATTAATGTTTACTGTATACTTTGTATGACTTAAAATTGAAACTTCATGACCTTTTTTAAGTCAGGAAATGTCATATGCAGCAATGAAAATGCAACTTTATATTACCTGGAAATTGAAAGATTATCATATAGAGTGGAAGGAACAGATGACTTGTAAACTAAGATTACTTATCTGCTATGAAAGGAAGTCAGATGTCTTAAAATTGATAATCAAAAAATAACAGCCCAAGCATGTTACTTAGAATTGTGAATCTAAACATGAAAAAAAACCTAAAGGTTATAAGTGGTTGCCTTTAAGGAATAGTAATAGACTTCTGCCTATTTGATAAACCTTATACTCCTGATTTTGTTAAAGCTATTTTCTTATATTTTGATCAAAGTTGGAGTGCATTACAAAAAAATAAGTAAAGTCTGCAGTATTAGTGTGCCTTAACAGCAGATGGTCTGAATGCTATTCACTATAAAGTGCCCCTTGAAAAATACCATAGAGAAATCAGAAAGGTTTCGGGGTCAAGTGGTGGCACACCTGGGTAAGCACACATGTTATCATGTGCCATGACCAGGGTTTGAGCTCCCACTTCACACCTGCGGGGGGGAGGCTTTATGAGCAATGACGCAAGTATTACAGGTATCTATCCATCTCTTTCCTTTATATCCCAGTCCCCCAGTTAATTTCTCTCTGTCCTATAAAATAAAGAATTAAAAAATCTTGAACTCTTAAAGTGGCTGGGTGGTGGCACACCCAATTGATTACACATTTATCATACTTGTTACCATGCACAAGGACCTGGATTCAAGCCTCTGACCCCACCACCTGCAGAGCAGAAGCTTCAAAGCAGTGAAGTAGTACTACTGCATAGGTTTAAAAAAAAAAAAAAAAGTGTGGTTCCTGCTTGGCCTATTTCTTACAAGCCTCCCACCCTTATATTTTGATAGGACAAACAGAAATTGAGATGAAGATATAGAGAGTGAGAAAAGTGGTCTAAGAGATGGCACAGTGGATAAAGCAGTGGACTCTCAAGCATGAAGTTCCAAGTTAATCCCTGGTAGCACATGTACCAGAGTGATGTCTGTTCCTTTCTCTCTCTCTCTCATCTTTCTCATTAATAAATAAATAAAGTATTTAAATAGAAAGAGAGAGAACTGTAGCACTGATTCACCATTTGTGGAATTTAACCCCTGCAGGTGGGAGCAAGGGTTTGAACCTGGCTCCTTGTGCATGGTAATGTGTGTGTGCTCAACCAGATGTGCTGCCTCTCATTGCCCCCTGCTTGGCCTATTGAAAAGAATGAAATTAGTATTTAAATCATATGATGTGGTATGTAAATACTAGGAGAGAGATACAAAGTATTGAGGAAAGTTTTGTGGGGGGTTTTGTTTGTTTTGGGTTTTTTTTTATTTATTTACTTACTATTGGACAGAGACAGAGAGAAATTGAAGGGGGAGATAGTGAGACACCTGCAGCCCTGCTTCACCACTTGTAAAGTTTTCCCCCTGCAGGTGGGGACCAGGGGCTTGAACCTGGGTCCTTGTGCACTATGATATGAGCACTTAACCAGGTACGCCACCACCTGGCCCCTTGTTTTTGTTTTTAACCAATGCATTGCTTAGCTCTGGCTACTAGTAGCACCAGGGATTGAACCTGGAAGCTCTTACATCAAGTTTTGTGTGCTACTGCTATACATCACCCCTGCACCTGAGAAAGTACTTAACATGGTGTAGTCACCATGGGTGGTTGTGGTTGTTGTTGTTGTTATTGGATAGAGACAGAGAATAATTGAGAGGAGAAGGAAAGAGACAGAGAGACACTTGCAGTCCTCTTCACCACTCATGAGAAGCTTTTCCTCCTGCAGGTGGGGACCAGGGGCTTGCACATAGGACCTTGTACACTGGCTGGCCCCCAGGGTTCATATTCTTGATGAAGCTAGAAAATGCTATGGCTAGCCAGAATTTCTTGCAGATAGAATAAGGATGCAGAATACAATTCTCCCTATCTGAAAAGCAAAGGGAGAAACAGTCCCAAGTAGGAATTAAAAGTGGGCTAAGACAGCCAGGCAGTGGCACCTCCAGTAGCACACATTACTGTGTGCAAGCACCCAAAGCAGTGCTGCAGTAAAGTAGCGCTGCAGCTCTATTGCACACTCTTCCCCCCACCCCCTTCTCTCTCAATTCCTCTCTACCTCTATCTGTAATAAATACATTTTTTTTAAGAGTTGGTTAAAATTATAGCAATGACTGTATCTATACTACCCCAGGTTTATCTCAGTTATGGAAATTGCCCTTCAGAAATGTAAGACAGATTTTACTTAATACTTTAAGTGAAAAAACCATGGGCTTGATGGGTTGTGGAAACAGCATAATGGTTATACAAAAGACATTCATGCCTGAGACACCAAAGGTTCCAGATACACTTTCCAGCACCACCCTAAGCCAACACTGAACAGTGAATGCTCTGAGTATCTATCTATCTATCTATCTATCTATCTATCTATCATCTATTTGTATCTTACTAAATAAAATAAATAATATGGAATTAATACCTGTGGTATCCTCATCCAAGTTTTCTGAATTTGGACAATCTTTGGACTTTTGTGAAACATAGAATCCTAATCTTAAAGATACTATCAATAGAAGCAATTATCTCCACCCTACATATTGTTATAACAAAAACCAGATACCTAAATGGTACCTGGCTACATGTTCAATAAGTAGTTCCTTCTCCCCTAACTATAGTACCCCCTAGTGCAGAAGGCTGAGCTGTTACAAATACTTTTAGAAATCTTAAAGACCCCCTGGCTCCCCACCTGCAGGGGAGTCACTTCACAAGCGGTGAAGCAGGTCTGCAGGTGTCTGTCTTTCTCTCCCCCTCTCTGTCTTCCCCTCCTCTCTCCATTTCTCTCTGTCCTACCTTACAATGACGACATCGATAACAACAACAATAATAACTACAACAACAATAAAAAAAAAGGGCAACAAAGGGGGAAAATAAATAAAAAAATAAAAATATATTTTAAAAAGAAATCTTAAAGACAGAATATATAATGTAAATAAAACTTTGGCCAAGTCCAACAGGAGTCATGGTATTGTGCAGTCTTTATTAGTCTTAATTAGAGGCCCTAATTGGGGGGTTGGATGGGGAGGGAGTTTGTTAAGCAGTACAGGAGATTTTATAGTGGGAAGAGCACTTGACTTGTGTGCCTGATGTCTTGAGTTCAAGCCCCAGCGTTTCATATGGCAGGTAATGTGCTGATCATCTCTCTCTCATTACTAAATAATTTGCTTGTTCATTAAACAAATATTTGAGTAGTATTTTAGGAAATTCACAGTTCATTTGGTACCTTAGAAATTTTAAAAATTAAAATAGCATGTTATCTGTTCCTGGTTCAAAACAACATGTTCTGGTACTATTTGACCGTCTAAATGCTTAAAACAAACATATAGCTTTCTCTCTGTTTTTTTTGTTTGTTTGTTTGTTTTCAGCTTGAAAATAAGGAACTTAGAGAATTATTGTCTATCAGCAGTGAATCTCTTCAGGCAAGGGAGGAAAACTGAGTGGATACTTCATCCCAAGCCTACAAATAACTTCTGAATAATTGCTGGAGGTTGTCCAGCAGGAACAATCAAGAAAGCAAGTTACTATCTTTTGAGTATTATGCATTCAATATCTTATCTCAGACCTGATTGTTAATTAAAGGTTCCCAGTAGATGTCTAGAATGCCCAGTCAAAATTGGCTAGCCACAAAACAGTATTTAGGTTTGTTAGTGAAAATAGACACTGAATATCATCATTCCTTCCTCTAAGAAACTACTTTTAAAATGATTTCTGGGACCTCAAACTTTGTATAAACCATTTTCAGTTCATTTTTGTGACTTTTCACATCTTGAAAGAACATCTTATGTAAGTCAACAATTGTTTTCTATAATAGATTGAAATTCTAAAATGTTTTCTTAAAAGACTTAGTTTTTTAAAATCCACTTGACATAAACTTAGCTTTTGTTTTTGGGGAGTGTTTTCTGTTTGTTTTTCCATTTGAAGAATGTAATGCAATTCCACAGAACTAGATAAGCAGCTTCTATGATTTGCAATGTCATTCACCTTCAATGAAATTTAAGTCTCTCTGGTGCTAAAAGTTGGCACTTTGTGGCCTTTACTCTGGATTTGAGAGAACCTACTGATAGTCCCAGTACATATACTTGAAAATAAATCATCTACTTTTTCTAGTGGTAGGGTATTCATCCTGATGTTAAAAGAATGCTGAAAAATTTGTCCTGTGTATGTGCACACACATACATACTCTTAGTTCAGATGCTAATGGTAGATTTTATTTATTTTTTTAGATACAAGTGGCCAATTTTCTCCTTTGTCCTAGTAGTAAGTCTTCAACTTCACCTACTTGAAGAGTATATACTAGGTTTATTCATGTCATAGTTCAGTGGTACTACATTCTGTTTATATATAACTCCTTTAAGTTTAAGAACCATCACTTACTTGGATGTCTTTCATTATTTAGCACTTGTGATTGGATTTCTTTGTAGAATCCATGTTTCAAAAGGAAACAAAGTTTTATCACCAAATGAGAATTACTATGTTCAGTACTATGTAGACAATAAAGCAGTTTTGCAATTCAAATGCTGAGTGGTCAATAAGGCTCATTCATCAACTCATTTATTCATGTCCCTTTACTCACATTTCAGATTTGCAAATCACTTCATGTTAGCACTCATTTCAGAGCACTATTATGTTATACTATTAACTTAGTTCTACCCCAAAATAATTGAAACAATGCTAACCCTATCTGTATGTTTCAATAACACCAAGCAACATACTACATGAGTTTTTTACTAGTGCTCTTTGAGATATAAAATTTCTTGAGGGGCTGGGAGATGATTCACCCAAAAGAGTGCACACTTCTCCGTGCACCCAATGTCAAGCTTGTGGCCACAGCCTGGGAGCATCCGACAATAGAGAAGCAGTGAAGCAGTGCTGTAATGTCATCTCTCTTTCTCTTCCTCACTGTCTCTTACCTTCTATCTTAAAAGAAGATTTAAATAATTGAAATCTTGGGTAGGTAACATAATGGTTATACAAACAGACTCTCATGCCTGAGGCTCCAAAGTCCCAGGTTCAGTCCCCTGTACCACCATAAGCTATATATATATATATATATATATTTTTTTTTTTTTTTTAAGATTTTGTTTATTAATGAGAAAGATAGGAGGAGAGGAAAAGAACCAGATATCACACTGGTGCATGTGCTGCTGAGGCTTGAACTCAGGACCTCATGCTTGAGAGTTCAGTGCTTTACCCATTGAGCCATCTCCCAGACCACAGCCAGAAATCTTTAACAATAATAATAAAACTATTTTTATACTATCATCAAGAGTTAACTGTACTTAAAAACAACAAAGTCTCTTCAAAATGTCCTAAAAACATCTGAACACACTAATACCACTTGTGGCCTACAGTGGTTTTAATGATTATGTATCATTTTAAAATTTGTCACATTTCTACTTAGAGTCTTACACTGGGGGGGGGGCCGGGAATCCCATCCTAAATGTGGGGCATTTTGATCTGATTTCCCAAGAGTAAACTTTTACCCTTATTATTTTCCTTGAATCACGGTCTGTAGGTGCTACCATTTGTCCGATATGTCCACTCAGGCCATAGGTACTCTACACCACTTGTCAGCTGCTATGCCAGTTTTCAGGGAAAATGAGAATCAAATGGCCCACTAAAGTAAACAAGATATTCCCTTTATCTGCCATATGTGTTTTAATTACATAGTTCTTTACATCTCAGATGTCAGGATAAACTTTTATATTAATTTTTTTCTCCAGGCAAATCAAAAGCAAAGTCCAAAGAAGACTAAGGATTCAAACTGCAGAACTGATACTAACAAAGGTGTTGGGGGGGCAACAAGGGAGAAGAGGATGCATTAGGTTCTGGTAGAGGGATATTGATGCTTCAGTAAGGGTGGGATAACACATTTTGGGTTGATGATAAATTATACATTTAGTGGTCCAGGAGGTGGTGCAGAGGATAAAGCACTAGACTCTCAAGCATGTAGGTCCTGATTTCAATCCCCAGTAGCACATATACCACAGCAATGTCTGGTTCTTTCTTTCCTCCTATCTTTCTCATTAATTAATAAATAATTTTTTTAATATTATGCATCTAAACACCTGTGGACATCTAATCTTTGACAAAAGTGCCCAGACTATTAAATAGGGAAAGATGAGTTTCTTCAACAAATGGTGTTGGAAAAAAATGGGTTGAAACATGCAGAAAAATGAAACTGAACCACTATATTTCACCAAACACAAAAGTAAACTCTTAAGTGGATCGAGGACCTGGATGTTAGACCAGAAACTATCAGATACTTAGAGAAAAGTACTGGCAGAACTCTTTTCCACATAAATTTTAAAGACATCTTCAGTGAAACAAATCCAATCACAAGACTAAGGCAAGTATAAACTTTCAGGACTGCATCAAATTTAAAAGCTTCTTGCACAACAATAGAAACCACTACCCAAACAAAGAGACCCTTCACAGAACGGGAGATCTTTACATGCCATACATCAGACAAGAATTTAATAGCCAAAATATGTAAAGAGCTTACCAAACTCAACAACAAGAAAACAACCCCATTCAAAAATGGGGAGAGGACATGGACAGAATATTCATCACAGAAGAGATCCAAAAGGCTGAGAAACACATGAAAAAAATGCTCTAAGTCTCTGATTGTCAGAGAAATGCAAATAAAGACAACAATGAGATATCACTTCACTCCTGTGAGAATGTCATACATCAGAAAGGTAGCAGCAACAAATGCTGGAGAGGGTGTGGGGTCAAAGGAACCCTCCTTCACTGCTGGTGGGAATGTAAATTGGTCCAACCTCTGTGGAGAGCAGTCTGGAGAACTCTCAGAAGGCTAGAAATCGACCTACCCTATGATCCTGCAATTCCTCTCCTGGAGATATATCCTAAAGAACCCAACACAACCATCCAAAAAGATTTGTATATACCTATGTTCTTAGCAGCACAATTTGTAATAGCCAAAACCTGGAAGCAACTCAGGTATCCAACAACAGATGAGTAGCTGAGAAAGTTGTGGTATATATACACAATGGAATACTACTCAGGTATTGAAAATGGTGATTTCACCTTCTTCACCCCATCTTGGATGGAGCTTGAAGGAATCATGTTATGTGAGATAAGTCAGAAACAGAAGGATGAATATGGGATGATCTCACTCTCAGGCAGATGTTGAACAACAAGATCAGAAGAGAAAACACAAGTAGAACCTGAACTAAAGTTAGTGTATTGCACCAAAGTAAAAGACTGGGATGGATGGGGCGGGGAGGGCAGAGTACAGGTCCTGGAAAAAGATGACAGAGGACCTAGTGGGGGTTGTATTGTTATATGGAAAACTGAGAAATGTTATGCATGTACAAACTATTCTATTTACTGTTAAATGTAAAAACATTAATCCCCCAGTAAAGAAATATAAAATAAAATAAGAGGGTCAGGCGTGAAACTGGACCTGGGTAAGGATTCCAGTTCGAGTCCCCGGCTCCCTACCTGCAGGAGGTCGCTTCACATGTGGTGAAGCAGGTCTGCAGGCATCTATCTTTCTCTCCCCCTCTGTCTTCCCCTCCTCTCTCCATTTCTCTCTGTCCTATTTGGCAGCAACAACATCAATAACAACAATAATAATATAACCATAGCAATGATTAAAACAACAAGGGCAACAAAAAAGGGAAATAAATAAAATATTTTTAAAAGAAATATAAAATTTTAAAAATTATGTATCTAAAATGGATATATTATGCAAATGACTTTCATACCTGAGGCTCAAAGGTCCCAGGTTAAATCCCCAGCACCATCATAAACCAGAGCTGAGCAGTACTCTGGAAAAAATAATTATAAATATAATAAAAATGGGGGGCTGGACTTGTAAATCAGGGTTACCTCAAAAACAGCAATGATTAATAAAGTAAAATAAATAGCTAAATGATTTTTTAAATGATTTTCTTTTTATAATTTTTGTATTACCTTTATTTATTTATTGGATAGAAACAGCCAGAAATTGGGAGGGAAGGGGGGAATTGAAAGGAAGAGAGAGACAGAGAGACACCTGCAGCACTGCTTTACCACTCGCAAAGCTTTCCCCCTGCAGGTGGGGACCAGGGACTCAAACCTGGGTCCTTGCACATTGTAACGTGCGCTCAACCAGGTGCTCCACTACCTGACCTGATTTATTTTTTATTTTATTTATTTTTTTTACCAGAGCATTGCTCGGCTCTCGCTTATGGTGGTGCAGGGCATGAACCTGGGACCTGGGAGCCTCAGGCATGAGAGTCTTTTTGCATAACCACTATGCTGTCTCCCCCACCAGCTAAATGATATTGTTAACATAAGGAAAATCCTGAACAGGGAGTCAGTACCCTTTGGTACTACACACCATTTAACATTGGTCAGTGAAAACTAGGGACCCTCTGTGCTTATGTAATTTTTTTTTAAAGATTTTATTTATGGGAGTCAGGAGGTAGCACAGCAGGTTAAGCGCATGTGGCAGAAAGCACAAGGACCACTATAGGGATCCCGGTTCGAATCCCCGGATTCCCACCTGCAGCAGTGTTGCTTCACAGGCAGTGAAGCAGGTCAGCAGGTGTCTTATCTTTCTCTCTCTCTCTCTGTCTTCCCCTCCACTCTTCATTTCTCTCTGTCCTATCCAACAATGACAACATCAATTACAACAACAATAATAACTACAACAATAATAAAAAAGGGCAACAAAAGGGAAAAAAATAAAAGATTTTATTTATTGAGGGCCAGGCGGTAGCAGACCAGGTTAAGCGCACAGAGTGCAAAGCACAAGGACAAGCATAAGGATCTCGGTTTGAGCCCCCGGCTCCCCACCTGCAGGGGATTCACTTCACAAGTGATGGAGCAGGTCTGCAGGTGTCTTTCTCTCCTCCTCTCTGTGTTCCCCTCCTCTCTTGATTTCTCTCTGCCCTATCCAACAACAGCAATAGAGAAAGGATGCTGCCAGGAGTAATGGAATTGTAGTGCAGGAACTGAGCCCCAGTGATAAACCTGGAAGCAGTATATATTATTGAGAGAGATAGGGAGACAGAATGAAAGAGAACTAGAGCATCATTCTAATACATGTGCTATTAGAGACTGAACTCGGGCCTTCATGATAGAAAGTCCACTGCTTTATCTTGTGCCACCTCCCAGATTATCCATGCATACTTAAGATGATAACCTCTGATGAATAGTCATCAGTAAATGACAATCACTGGGCATAAGTACTTATAGTAGTAATAGTGTAATAGACCTTGTGATTTTTCTATAAGGAATAGTTTTACTACCAGGACTGTTCCAATGTGAGGCATAGGTTGTATTAGACAGATGCCAGGAAGGGAAGTATACAGTTTCAAATTTGTTACCTCCTCCTTCAGCTTCCTCATTCCCCTGAAGGTCCTAATAAGCCTAACCTTACTGACCAAGGACATACATGTCAACCTGGAGCCTGAGCCAGAACCAGTACCATCTTGAGACTCTGACATTGCCCTTCAAGTATCTTCCCTCTGGGCTTGGAGAAATAAACCTGTTCTCCTGTCACCAGCCCTTTTCCACTCAGAAAGGCAAGAGCTTTCCTTAGTCAAGGGTCTCCCAACTAATAAATATACTCCAAGAACTGGGGATATAGAGCAGTAGTAGTATACAGGATTGGCATGCTAGTGTTGGAGAGTGGGGGCCACTGTCCTGGAAAGTCCACGCCATTGTTTCCATGAGGTCCAAGCGGGTTGACCCCCAACTCTCCCTTCAGGGCAAGGTTCCTGGGTCTGAGGGTTGGACCCCCGGACATAGATGCCTTTCTACACATGCCACCTTCCCCCTTTTCCTTCTTTATTTTTTTAAAATTTATTTTCCCTTTTGTTGACCTTGTTGTTTTATTGTTGTTGTAGTTGTTGTTGTTAGTGATATTGTCATTGTTGGATAGGACAGAGAGAAATAGAGGACGGGAAGACAGAGGGGGAGAGAATGACAGACACCTGCAGACCTGCTTCACCGCCTGTGAAGTGACTTCCCTGCAGGTGGGGAGCCAGGGGCTCAAATCGGGATCTTTACGCAGGTCCTTGCACTTGGCATCACCTGTGTTTAACCAGCTGCGCTACCGCCCAACTCCCCCCTTTTCCTTCTTTAATTAAAATCCATGTATTACTATATGCGGTTAACCTTAAAACTGCCAGCAAACATCCTGATTGCTCAGCTGCCTCCCTTTTTCCCCCCGGCTGCCCTAAAGTACATGCAGTCTACCTCCAGAAAAATGTACATTGTAAAGCTTGTGACCAAACCTTGTATGGTAACATTTTACTTGTAATCAAACAGTCTGTTAGTCAAAATGTGACTATGCATTGTGTTGCTCTATGTTTGGGTTAATGGTTACCCCAACCTTCCCTCCACCCCGAGTTATGGATATATTTACCTGCTTTTTCTTTCAATAAATGAGTTGTCCCACTGAGGCTTTCCCAGAGCTAACTTCCCTGTCTCTCTGCGTACTTTGCCCTCGACATGCACAGCTACCCCAGGTCTCCCAGAAGGCCGCTTTGACCCTTGCCTCAGCTGGCCAGGGGGGAGGGGGACCTAGAGCGAACCGGCATGCTAGAGGTCCCAGGTTTAATCCCTAGCAGTACCAATAGTCAGGGCTGAGCAGTGTTCTGGGGGAAAAAAACTGATCATAAATCAAAATTACTGTTTCTTTAATCCATTAGAAGCCAAAACAGAGGGTTCAGGTTCTGGAACATGATGGCAAAGGAGGACCTAGTGGGGAATGAATTGTTATGTGGAAAACTGAGAAATGTTACACATGTAAAAACTATTATATTTTACTGTCAACTGTTAACCATTAGTCCTCCAATAAAGAAACAGCAGGGGGGGGAGGTGGTGGTGCACCTGGTTGAGCGCACATGTTACAGTGCACGAAGACTTGGGTTCAAGCCCCCAGTCCTCACCTGCAGGGAGGAAACTTCATGAGGGGTGAAGCACTCAGGGCTGCAGGTGTCTCTATCTCCCTTTCCCCTCTCAATTTCTCTCTGTCTCTATCCAATGAAAAATTTTTTTTAAAAAAGGGGGTTGGGGATAGATAGCATAATGGTTATGCAAACAGATTTGATGCCTGAGACTCCAAAGTCCCAGGTTCAATCCCCCATACCACCATAAGCCAGAGTTGAACAGTATTCTGGTAACAAAAAAAAAAAAAGGAAAGGAAGGAAGGAAGAAAACCAAATATTTGCTGCTGCATTTATACATATTTAGATACTTAAGTTAAATGAAAAGTGATACTAATTATGGATCAAAGAGCTTGTGGTGAGGGCTTCACTATTTCTTTTTTTTTTTTAGATGTTATTTATTTATTCATGAAAAAGGAGAGAGAGAAAGAACCAGCCATCACTGTGGTACATGTGCTATTGGGGATTGAACTCAAGACCTCATGCTTGAAAGTCCAATGCTTTGTCCACTGTACCATCTCAAAGACCACTAATTTTTTAAACTTTTTTTTCCTTCTACTTTATTATTATTTTTAATTTCTTTATTGGGAAATTAATGTTTTATATTCAACAGTAAATATAATAGTTTGTACATGAATAACATTTCCCAGTTTTCCATATAACAATACAACCCCCCACTAGGTCCTCTGTTTAACTTTTTTTTTAATTTATTTATTTATGAGAAAGATAGGAGGAGAGAGAAAGAACCAGACATCACTCTGGCACATGTGCTGCCAGGGATCGAACTCGGGACCTCAAGCTTGAGAGTCCAAAGCTTTATCACTGCGCCACCTCCCGGACCACTAACTTTTTAAAAAATATTAATGTGAAGTGACTCCCCTGCAGGTGGGGAGCCGGGGGCTTGAACCAAGATCCTTACACAGGTCTTTGTGCTTTGCACCACCTGCTCTTAACCTGCTGCACTACCACCCGACTCCCTTAACTTTTTTTTTAACCAGAGCACTGGTCAGCTCTAGTTTATGGTGGTACAGAGGATTGAACCTGAGACTTTGAAGCCTCAGGTATGACAGTCTTTTTGCATAACCATTATGTTATCTACCTCACCCTTCACCAATTCTTCAAAGATGTATGTATATATTAGTAGAGGGAGAGAGAATCAATCAGGGCATCACTCTGGCACATGCAGTGCCAAGGATAGAACTTCATGCTTGAGAGTCTGACATTATATCTACACATCCCAGGCAGCCACTGCTTTTTAAGATAGAGAGAGGGAAAGACACCATAGCACTGAAACTCACAATAAAGCAGCAAAGGCTGGCAAATCAAAAACACCATCCAGGTGTGTTACTTTGTCAACTCTCAAATAGAAATTTTATTTATTTATTTATTTATTCCCTTTTGTTGCCCTTGTTATTTTATTGTTGTAGTTATTCTTGTCATTGTTGTTGGATAGGATAGAGAGAAATGGAGAGAGGAGGGGAAGACAGGGAGGAGGAAAAGGTAGACATCTGCAGACCTGCTTCACCGCCTGTCAAGGGACTCCCCTGCAGGTGGGGAGCCAGGGGCTTGAACCGGGATCCTTAAACCGGTCCGTGCACTACGCACCACTTGCGCTTAACCCGCTGCGCTACCGCAAGACTCCCCAAATAGAAATTTAATTAAGGGAGTTGGGCAGTAAGGCAGCAGGTTAAGCGCATGTGGCGCAAAGTGCAAGGACTGGCGGAAAGATGCAGGTTCGAGCCCCCAGCTCCCCACCTGCTGCACAGGCGGTGAAGCAGGTCTGCAGGTGTCTTGTCTTTCTCTCCCACTCTCTGTCTTCCCCTCCTCTCTCCATTTCTCTCTGTCCTATCTAACAACGACGGCATCAATAACAACAACAATAATAACTACAATAAAACAACAAGGGCAACAAAAGGGAAAATAAATATTATTTTTTAAAAAAAAAAACTCTTTAAAAAGAGAAATTTAATTAAATTTATTTATTTTATCAGACTACTTCTCAGTTCTGACTTATGGTAATACTGGGGAATGGTAATGCTGGGGATTGAATTTGGGCATGAGTCTTAGGCATGAAAGTCTTTAAATTTATTTTATTTCTGATAAGAGTGTCATGAGAGAGAAACCAGAGCATCACTTCTGGGAATTGAACCAGCAGTTTCTCCCATGCATGTATAATGACCAGTTGAACTATTGATACAGTCTCTAGTCACTATAGCTATATGGACTAAGGTCATTAGGGCAGATGTACATTCTGACCACCCTTCCTTTCCAAGGGTGTACTACCCACCCCCCCCCAGAAGCATCTTTTGTAAATCATCTTTATTTATATATTGGATAGAGACAGAAATCAAGAGGGAAAGGGGAGATAGAGAAGAAGAGAGACAGAGACACCTGTAGCACTGCTTCACCACTCTCAAAGCAAAAGCTTTCCATCTAGATAGGGACCAGTGGCTTGAACCAGGGCCCTTGTCACTCAACCAGGTGTGCTATCACTCAGCCATTCCTTTTATTTTATTTTATTTTTTTTACCAGAGCACAGCTAGGCTCTGGCTTATGGTGGTGCAGGGGATTGAAACTGGGACTTGATGGAGCCTCAGGCATGAGAATCTGTTTGCATAACCATTATGCTATTTACCCCCACCCAGCCATTCCTTTATTTTTATTTCATTGGATAGAGACAGAGAAATCAAGAAGGAAAGGGGAAATGCAGGGAAAGAAAAACACTGGTGGCACTGTTTCATCACTTGTGAAATTTCCTCCCTGCAGTTAGGGGATGTAGGCTTTAACTACCCTTTAATTAAACTTTCTGTAGCTTGAGAGGTAACAGAGCAATGCACTGGATTTACAAGTATGAGGTCTTAAGTTCAACCCCCAGCACGACATAATACCAGAATGATGTTCTCTCTCATTAATAAATAAAATTTAGTATTAAAGGAAACCCATAGGACTTTGCATAAAACAAATTAATTAATAAGTAAAAACAAACTTTGCTGAGGTAGTATGGGAGGTGGCACAGTGGATAGATAAAACACTGGGCTCTCAAGCATGAGGTCCTGAGTTCAATCCCTGGTAGCACATATACCAAAGTGATGTCTAGCTCTTTCTCTCTTCCTATATTTCTCATGAATAAATAAATAAAATATTGGGGGCCAGGCAGTGGCACATCGGGTTTAAGCACACATAGTACAAAGCACAATGACCTGCGCAAGGATACCCATTCAAGCCCCTGGCTCCCCACCTGAAGGGGGGTAGCTTCACAAATAGTGAAGCAGGTCTGCAAGTGTCTCTCTCTCTCCCTATCTTCCCCTCCCCTCTCAATTTTTCTCTGTCATACCCCCAAAACAGGAAAAAAAATAGCCACAGGAGTAGTGGATTTGTAGTGCCAGCACCTAGCCCCAGCAATAATCCTAGAGGCAAAATAAGTAAATAAAAATTTAAAAGGGGGGGCGGTAGCACAGCGGGTTAAGCGCACATGGGGTAATGAGCAAGGACCTGCATAAGGATCCCTGGTGCAAGACCCCAGCTCGCCATCTGGGAGGGGGGTCGCTTCAGAAGCGGTGAAGCAGATATGCAGGTGTCTATCTTTCTCTCCCCCCTCGTCTTCCCTTCCTCTCTCTATTTCTCTCTGTCCTATCCAACAACGACAGCAATGATGACAACAATAATAACAACAACGACGATAAATAACAAGGGCAACAAAAGGGGAAAGAAATATGGGAGTCGGGAGGTAGCAGCAGGTTAAGCGCACGTGGCACAAAGGTTAAGCACATGTGGTGCAAAGCACAATGGCCTTTGTAAGAATCCAAGTTTGAGCCCCGGCTCCCCACCTGCAGCAGGAGTCACTTCACAGTGGTGAAGCAGGTCTCTGATGTCTATTTTTCTCTACCCCTCTCGTCTTTCCCTCCTCTCTCCATGTCTCTCTGTCCTATCCAACAACAACAATAATTACAACAATAAAAAACAAGGGCAACAAAAGGAAATTAAAAAAAAAATTTTTAAAGAAAGAAAGAAATAGCCTCTAGGAGCAGTGGATTCATAGTGCAGTCACAGAATCCCAGTGATGACCCTAGATAAAAAAAAAAAAAAAAAAGATAATCTGGGGGCTGGACGGTAGAGCAGGTTAAGTTCACATGGCGCAAAGACCTGCACCAGGACCAGCGCAAGGATCCTGTTAGAGTTTCCGGCTTCCCACATGCAGGGGGGTCACTTCACAAGTAGTGAAGCAGGTCTGCAGGTGTCTCTCTTTCTCTCCTCCTCTCTGTCTTCCCCTTCTCTCTCAATTTCTCTCTGTCCTATTCAACAACAATAGCTATAATAACAATAACAACTACAAGGGCAACAAAATGGGAAAAAATGGCCTCCAAGAGCAGTGGATTCATAGTACAGGTACCGAGCCCCAGCAATAATCCTGGAGGCAAAAAAGAAAAAAAAAAAAAAAGGATAGTCTTTCTACTCTATGTACACTAATTTTCCTTACTCTAAATCACGCCAATATTCTTTTTTCCATTCATTAACAACATGTTTTCTATTCCTCATGGAAAGAAAAGGGTCTTTAGATGCTATGTGTAATGTTAGAAATCAAGGTTTTAGTTTTTTTTTTTATTAATAGAAATTATATTTATAGAATCTAGTAAGACGGGGGGAGGGTAGATAGCATAATGGTTGTGCAAACAGACTCTCATGCCTGAGGCTCCAAAGTCCCAGGTTCAGTCCCCCGAACCACCATAAGCCAAAGCTGAAAAGTGCTCTGGTTAAAAAAAAAAAAAAAAAAAAGAATCTAGTAAGACAAATATTTATTACAGCTCTGTTGCTGTGACATTTGAGCATGTGTACTCTTAACACCTAATTTGTTTAGTCCAGAGTCACATAACCTTACTACTAGTGCAAGAGTCCAGGGCAATTTCTCTATAAAATAAACTTAGAATATCTGATTTAATACTGGAAAATAGTGATTTAAATTTAAAAAACTGGAAAAAAGTAATTGTGGATTATTTAAAGACATGCTATCTCATCAGACTTTATGAAAATTTCCCCAACAGAATAAAAGTAGTATGAGAGCATGTATCAGCATTGGATCGACCTTCCCGTGGTGCATCTCGTGAGTACCCATTCATTGGGGAAACTGACGATCGTTCCTAGCCAACTGAATCCACATGGATCCCAGTCACTTTCAAAGCCAGCAACAAGCAGCTCCTGACAGCTTTCAAGCTGTTGGTCCTGCTCAAGTCCTCCAACTTAATGTTGAGGGGCTGTCCTTTGACAAACGCGTTCTTATTGGTCAATTGGCGATACAGCATCAGGCAGATGTTATCTGCCTACAAGAAACACATAGCAGTGGATGAAGCTGCTCGATTCACCATCAGTGGATTCGATTTAATATGCTATAATCTCCATCCTAAACACGGCCAAGCCATCTACGCCAAATCGTGTCTTGCAGACGTTTACCATACGGCCTCTTCGACCTTCTAAGACTCCATTACTATTGGAACTATTCAGCTCGTCAACGGATATAAGCCTCCCAGTGCCTCATAGGATAATGAGGTCCTGCCTAGCCCGAATCACCCAGCCGTTTACGTTGGAGACTTTAATAGTCATCACCAAGACTGGGGATATTCCTCCACTAGTGCTGACGGCTCCATCTTAGCCGACTGGGCTTCAGCAAATGACCTCTCCCTATTATACGATCCCACACAGCCAGGCTCTTTTCACAGTGCTAGTTGGAATAAAGACTCGTCACCCGACCTGTGCTGGATTAGCACAGTCAACGGCCAAGCCTTTCCCGCTACGAGACAAGTTCTCAAGATCTTCCCGCAGTCATCACCGCCCAGCTATCATCCACATTGGTCTCCAGCTCCCACTGATTCTGTGCTCGGAGAAACTAAGATGGAACTTTCGGAAAGCAAATTGGCGTCTGTTCAGTGATCTTACCAACAAATCTATTCCTGCAATTCCAATTAACTCTATCCCCTCTGAAGATTCCTACAGGCGCTTCCGCCAAGCCATCTTCAAAGCAGCTTCCCAAGCCATTCCTCGTGAGAGACGTGCTAACTATACGCCTTGTCTTGATGCTGAATGCGAGCAACTACTAAAGCAATATGATGAGTCGGGCGACCCAGATGTGGCTGACCATCTCATTGCCTCCCTGGATGCAGCACGCCAAGCCTGCTGGCAACAACTCACGGAAAGTCACCCACTCAAGTAGGAAGGCTTGGAAGCTTCTTCACAGACTGGGTGCCGGTAGCAAACCCCCTCAGTCTCCCATCCTCCCGTATCTCCAAACTCAGTGGCCAGTCACCTAACTCAAGTTGGACGTGCTAAGATCGACCCAGTCTGGAAAAGAGAAATTTCCCATGAGTGGTCATCCCACTTCCGTTTATCTTGTCCATCTCCAAAACTCTCTCCCTTTACACTGTCTGAACTGGAAGACGCTTTGAAGAGGGTTAAACCGGGAACAGCTGCTGGCTATGATAACATCACCCCAGAACTCATTCTTAACCTGGGTCCCGCGGCAAAGAAGTGGCTCGCTGCATTCCTGTCCCACATCTTGGAATCTGAGTCTATGCCCAAAGTTTGGCGTCGTGCAAAGATTATAGTGGTCTTGAAACCAAAGACCCAACACTGGCCGCCAGCTATAGACCAATTTCTCTCCTCTCCGTGTGTTACAAACTCCTTGAGAGGCTGCTTCTGTCACGTATTTTTCATCTTACAGAGAAATTCCTATCACCCGCCCAAGCTGGTTTCCGCCCAGGAAGATTACCTGCGAACAAGCCCTGGCCCTCTCAACTTACATTGAAAATGGATTCCAGAAGAATTTAAAGACGGGTGCTGTCTTTGTTGATCTCACAGCAGCCTATGACACGGTCTGGCACCGTGGTCTCCTAGTCAAGATCTCAAGATGCCTGCCTCCATGGGTGGCCAACACTATATTGTTTCTTCTCCAAAACAGAAGATTCCGGGTGCATCTGGGTGACAAGTCTAGCAGATGGAGACTTGTCTCAAGTGGCCTCCCCCTGGGCTCTGTTCTGGCTCCTACACTATTTAATATTTTCAGCTATTATGGCCTGGAGAATGCTTTCTTCCTCTCCTTCTCTTTCTTCCTCTGGTAAGCCAATAATGCATATATTGTTTCTTTTGAAGTCATCCCATAGGACTCTGTTGTTGTTTTCAGCATCTCTTAATCTCTTTTTGAGATCTCTTACTTCTTTTTTAGTTGTCTCTAATTCATCCTCAATCTTGCTAATTCTGTCTTCAGCCTCATTGATTCTATTCTCTCTGCCCTCTACTGCTTTCTGGAGTTCATCTATTTTGTTGCCCTGCTCTGATACTGTTTTAGCTTGTTCAGCTAGTTGCCTTCTTAGCTCAGCGATTTCAGCTTTCAGCTCTCTAATAACCATGAGATTATTAGAATTTTCTTCCATATTCTCATTTGTTGTTACTGCATTTCTGATTACAATTTTTTCAAATTCTTTACTCACTCCTGTTATTATTTCCTTAGCTAATGTTTGGATGTTGAACTCATTGTTTTGTGCTTCACCCTCTGGAGGACTTTTGCTGGACTCTTGTCCTGGTTCGAGTCTCCAATATTTTTTCTTGTTGTTTTAACCATTTTATATATTATGTTATGAGTTCCCTTTATCAGTACTTTTCAAATTATTGATCACTATTGCCTGGATTGACTTGTGTCTAAGTAATTTAATTAAAGGGTTTACCGTGGTGGAAGTTAACAGTTTTTTTTCAATCCCTGAGTTGAAGCTCAGTGAAGCCTCTTTTTTTTCTTCCCTGTAGGCTATGGATGCCTGAGGGCTTTTAAACTATCAATAGGCTTCTTAGCTTAATCACTGACTCCTAACCAAGAGTAAAGCAGGGTGTGACAGAGATAATCCAGTGGTTATGCAAAGAGACTTTCACAGCCCCTCAGCTATGCCAAGGAGGTATAGGTCTTCTCCTGAGTTTCCCGGTTAGATCTCTGTCCCCTGGTGTCCCTTCCTGTTGCTGCTCCAGATTCTGAGGGTAGTAGCAATGGAGACTCAGAGTTGCACTTAGTGAGTCTCTGGGGAGTCCTTTCCTCCCTTCAGCTGTCCCCTTGTTGTGAAGCAGACTGGAGGTGGTGTCTCCACTGATAAACTGTTGAACTGTTAGCAGTCACTTAATCTCTCCTTAGGCCCCTCTCTCCTCTCTGTCACCAGCCACGCGTGTTTGTACTCACGGGTGATTTTCTGGGTTCCTGTGGTCATTCTAGTCCTGTCTTGTTTCGGTCTGGGTGGTCTCTTTTGGTATTCCTAGTAGATCTGGGAGAGGAGAGGAGAAGAACACACTATTTAATATTTACATCAATGACCTCCCAGAAACTTCTTCAAGGAAGTTCATCTACGCCGATGACATCTGCTGTGCAACTCAGGCATCCAAGTTCGACATCCTTGAGGAAACACTCACGAAAGACATGTCTCTGATATCTGATTACTGTAAAAAATGGCGACTAATCCCTAGCACTGTAAAAACAGTATCATCTGTTTTCCATCTACACCATGCCTCGGCCTCGCGTGAGCTTAATGTGCAGCTTGGCAATATGAGAATCCGGCATGAAGCCCAGCCAGTCTATCTTGGCGTTACTCTCGATCGCACTTTGTCATTTCACGAACATCTCATAAAAACTGCAGCAAAGGTGGGCGCGAGGAATAACATCATTGCAAGACTGGCAGCTCCTCATGGGGCGCAAGCACTTCCACACTACGATCATCATCTCTGGCATTATGCTATTCCACTGCAGAATACTGTGCCCCAGTATGGTTCTGTAGCCCCCATGTCCACTTGGTCGATTCCAAATTATATTCCTCCATGAGGATAATTTCTGGAACCATCCGTTCCACCCCGGTTCCATGGCTGCCAGTTCTTAGCAACATCGCCCCACCAGATATTCGTCGGGATGCGGCATCATCTAAGTTCATTTCCCACGTCTATGCTCGACCGGACCTGCCAATATTCATGGATATCTTCGCCCACCCTGTCCAACGCTTGACGTCTCGTCACCCAATCTGGTCCCCTATGCCTACACTGAACTTCTCTGTTCCAGTCTCTTGGAAACAGAGCTGGCAGTCAGCTGAGGTAAAGAACAAACACCTCATCACAGACCCCTGCAAGCGTCAACCCGGCTTTGACCTAGCACGTTATGATTGGGCCCTCCTCAATCGCTATCGAACAGGCCATGGCCGGTGGGCCGCTATGTTCCATCGCTGGGGAGCCAGAGACAACCTGAACTGCCCCTGCGGCTCCAGACAGACTATGACCCACATAGTCAATGACTGCCACCTCTCCAGATTCAAAGGAGGTCTCGAAACTTTACATTAGGCTCAACCTGATGCTGTTGACTGGCTATGGAAGAAGGGCAAACGCTAGAAGAAGCAGTATATGAACAATTGCACTTTATTAAACCTCCCTTTATCTCTTTCAGACCCCTCAATAAGCCCCTAAAGGAGAGATTATTATTTTCATTTGACAGGAAAGAAAATAGTACTAAAGATTGCTGTAGGCTGGAGGGTAGATAGCATAATGATTATAAAAGTGACTCTCATGCCTGAGGCTCCAAAGCCCCAGGTTCAGTCTCCTGCACCACCATAAACCAGACCTGAACAGTGCTCTGGTTAAAAAAAAAAAAAAAATTGCTCAGTGAAGTCCCCATACACACACACACACACACACACACACACACACACACACACCTTACTTGGCATGTGATTAACTGACCCTTGCTTCTCTGCAATTTAATTGTCAGGCTCAGGTTCCTCTCCAGAATAATAATAGTTGCCCATATATCTAATCCAAAAATCAATAAAGAATGGCTTCTGGGGTCCCCGAAATAGAATAGAGTATGCACCTTTATTATACTTGAGGACCCAGGTTAGTGTCCTCAGCCACCACATGGGAGCACCATGCAAAGGGCAAGCTTCATCATCAGTGTAGTAGTGCTATGATGTTTCTCCTCTTTCAGCCTCTTTCTGGAAAAAAAAACATGCTGAGAATGGTTGAGTCAGGCAGACACAAAACCCCAGCAAAGTCCTAGCTGAAAAGAAAAAAAGAAAGAAAGCGGGTCAAGAAGACAGCATAATGGTTATATCAGAAGACTTTAATACCTGAAGCCTTGAAGTCTCCGGTTCAATCTTCTGCACCACCATAAGCCAGAGCTAAGCAGAGCTTAGAAAAGACAAGACAAGGCAAGGCAAGATAAAATAACTTTCCTGGGTATTGTTTCTGCGTAGTCCAAGGACTAAGAATAATTTTTCTGTGGTCCGGGAGGTGGCGCAGTGGATAAAGCATCAGACTTTCAAGCATGAGGTCCTGAGTTCAGTCCCCAGCAGCACATGTACCAGAGTGATGTCTGGCTCTTTCTCTCTCCTCCTATTTTTCTCATTAATAAATAATAAATAAAATATTTTTTTAAAAAGGATAATTTTTCTTTCTTTTAGGACTAAAAATGATTTTTAACATTTTTAAAAAATATTTATTCCCTTTTGTTGCTATTGTTGTAGTTATTATTGTTATTGATGTTATCATTGTTGGATAGGACAGAGAGAAATGGAGAGAGGAAGGGAAGACAGAGAGGGGGAGAGAAAGATAGACACCTGTAGACCTGCTTTACCACCTGTGAAGTAACACCTCTGCAGGTGGGGAGCCGGGGGCTCAAACCAGGATCCTTAGCCAGTCCTCGTGCTTTGCACCACGTGCGCTTAACCCAAGGCACTACCACCTAACTCCCAAATTTTTAACATTTTTAAAAATAGTTGGGAAAAAATCGAAAGGAGAATAACATCTCATGATATATGTATATCATGATATTTACATTTCAGTGTCTATCAAGTTCTGGTGCAAGACAGTCACACTCAGAACTCTAGGACTGTTCTCTTGCTACCATGGCAAAACTTGAGCCTGAAATTTTGACTTTAGGCTGTGGAGATAGCATAGTGGTTATACAAAAAAAAAAAAAGCTGTTCATCCTCGAGGCTCTGAGATTAAATTCCTAGATCCATCATAAGCCAGAGCTGAGCAGTGCTCTAGTAAAAATAATTAATAATAACAATAGTGAAAAAATTAGTAAGAAGCCAAGTGCTGGTGCATCTGGTAGAGTGTACATGTTACAATGTGCAAGGACCCAGGCTCAAGCTCCTGGTCTCCATCTCCAAGAGAGGAGCTTTGCAAGTGTTAAATCAGTGCTATAGGCATCTCCTTTTATACCTATAGCTCTATATCCCCCTTCTTTCTCGATTTCTCTCTGTCTCTATCCAAAATAAAGGATAGGGGTAGACAGCATACTGATTATGTAAAGAGAATCTCATGCCTGAGGCTCTGAAGTCCCAGGTTCAATCCCATGCACCATCATAAACCAGAGCTGAGTAGTGCTCTGGTTAAAAAAAAAAAAAGTCCAAATCAGGGAGTCGGGCGGTAGCGCAGGGATGTTAAGCACAGGTGGCTCAAAGCGTAAGGACTGGCGCCCCCGGGCTCCCCATCTGCAGGGGAATTGTTTCACAGGCGGTGAAGCAGGTCTGCAGGTGTCTATTTTTCTCTCCCCCTCTGAAGGGAGAGAAAAGGGAAAATAAAAAATAAATAAATAAATAAATAAAAAGATCTTTCCACCTGTTTTTGTTTTTGGTAGAACTTTGCTCAACTCTGGCTTATAATGAAGGGAAGGGAATTGAATCTGGAACTTCTGGTATCAAAGTCTTTTTGCATAACCATTATGCTAACTCTCCACACCCTCCACCTGTTTTCAGCCCAGTTTCACTCATACTACTTCCAAACTACCTCCTTGATGACTTTGCTAACCACAGATGTTTGCTTCACTTTCAGTAGCTCATAATTACAATTATTCATCTATACTTGTCCTAGTTCTAATTGCTGATTTAGTTACTCATTTATACTTGTTAGTAATACTAAATAGTGTCATAGGATCTATGAATTTCATCTTTGCACCCCTAATTCCTAGCATAGACAACTCTTAACCACTTGTTGAGTAAGTTAGATTGCTCAGTGATAGAGGGTGATAGAATGCAGGACTTCTATGCATGAAGTCCCTGAGTTTCACTCCTAACAACGTATGTGTTCTACCATTCTCCTGCTAAACTAAATGAAAAGATTATAACTTCCAGTGGAAAAAGCTGTCTTGGAGCTAGTCTATTATTCTCAGCTAAGTCTTAGTTTTGTTAACATTTATCCTAGAACATCATGATACTGTTGATATTCTCTGTTTTTGTTTTTTGGGTTTTTTTGGCCTCCTGGGTTATTGCTGGGGCTCCGTGTCTGCACTACAAACACACTGCTCCTGGAGGCCATTTTTCCATTTTATTGGGTAAGACAGAGAGAAGTTGAGAGAGGAGGGGAAGATAGAGAGGGAGAAAGGCAGACACCTGCAGACCTGCTTCACTGCTTGTGTAGTGACCCTTCAGCAGGTGGGAAACCAGGGGCTCGAACTGGGATCTTTGAGCTTAACCGGTGTGCTACTGCCCATCCCCCTGATATTCTCTTTAGAGCAAAAAATATTTCAAAGACTATCAGATGGAACAAAACAAAGGGGAAAAATAGGGGACTATAACTTGCATAGAGGGTATCCCTTAACTGATTGAATATGTAAGAGGCCTTTTGTGACCAACCCTGTAAAGAGAAGGCTAGCAAGCTTTTTATGGCCAAGCGAAAGGGTTATAAAGTCAACTTTAATGTTACTTATTTACCATTAATTAAAATTATGTATTGATTTGGATTTTTAAATTTATTTTATTTATTTATTCCTTTTTGTTGCCCTTGATGTTTCATTGTTGTAGTTATTATTGTTGTTGTTATTGATGTCGTTGTTGGATGGACAGACAGAAATGGAAAAAGGTCTGGTTTATGTTTGAGGCCCTCCTTTCCTTTTCTTTTCCTTTTTTTTTTTTTTTTTTTAAACCAGAGACTGTTCAACTCTAGTTTATGGCGGTGCAGGAGATTAAACCTAGAGACTTTGGAGTCTCAGGTTTAAGAGTCTCTTAAGAGTCAGTCATGCTATTTACCCCTACTCCCTATCTCCTCTTTTTTTTTTTTTTTTTACCAGAGCACTACTCAGCTCTGGTTTATGGAGGTAAAGGGGACTGAAGCTGAGACTTTAGAGCCTCAGGCATGAAGGCCTCCTTGCTTAACCATTATGCTATCTACCCCTGCCCCCACTCCCTATCTATCTCTCCCTTCCCTCTCAATTTCTGGCTGTCCTTATCCAAGAAATAAAGATAATAAAGAAACTGAAAACTTTTTTAAAAATTAAAAAAGGAAAAAGAAAGCCACACAGTGGATTTGCAGGGCCAGCAACAAGCCCCAAAGACAACCCTGGTGGCAATAAAACAAAAGAAAAACAACAGTGGGGGGGGGAGATAGTATAATGATTATGCAAGAGACTCTTATGCCTGAGGCTCCAAAGTCCCAGGTTCAAACCCCTGCACCACCATAAGTCAAAGCAAATCTGTTCTTGAAATGACAAAATCCATAGGCAAAAGAATGAGAAAACCACTGCTGGTGGACTCCCACCTCCACATTCCAGTACCCTGAGTGACAGACACTGATTGAAGCCAACCTGCTCTCTCACCTTTATTGTCAGCACCTTGATAGACTCTAACTAATCAGCTTGTGCTGTGCCCGGCTTGAAAACATATAAAGGCTGGATGCTGAGGTACAAGATTGTTCAGGTCTGGCAGGAATCAACCTGTAATCCATTAAAATCAAATAAACTTAACTTGGGCCGGGTGGTGGTACACCTGGTTGACTGCACATGTTACAATGCTCAAGGGCCGAGGTTTGAACCCCAGGCCCCACCTGCAGGGGAAAACTTCACAGAGTGGTGAAGCAGGTCTGCAGGTGTCTCTTTCTCTCTTGACATCTCCCCCTTCCCTCTCTATTTTTGACCGTCTCTATCCAATAAATAAAGATGATAAAAAGTAAAGATAAAATAATAATGAAAAGAAAATTAAAACAAATAATACCCCCCTGTCCTCCAAATGGCCTTGGTTTCATTCTTTAGTTACTTTTGAGCTATAACGCTGGAGAGCATTATTACGGAATTTTTCATAACACTGCAGTAAAAATAAAAGTGGGGGAGACAACTGCAGCACTGCTTCAACACTTGTAAAGCTTTCCCCCTATAGGTGGGGACTGGGGACTTGAACCTGGGTTCTTGCACATTGTAACGTGTGTACTCAACCAGGTGTGCCACTCCCAGCCCCCCTATCTCCCTCCTTTTTTTTTTTTTAATTGGATATGGCAGAGAGGAATTGAGAAGGGAGGGGAAATAGAGAAGGGGAGAGAAAGATATCTGTAGGGCATAGATAGCATAATACTTATACAAAAAGACTCCAAAGTCCCAGGTTCAATCTGTCACACCACCTTGAGCCAGAACTGATCAGTCAGTGCTCTGGTTAATAATAATAATAAATAACAAACAACAAAAAAGATACCTCCAGATCTACTTCACTGCTTGTGAAGCATCTCAGTTTACAGGCTGGGAGAAGGTGCTCAAACCCAGTTCCTTGCCCTTGGTAGTATGTGCACTTAGATGAGTATACCACCTCTTTTTTATTTATTTATTTTTTTTACTAGAGCACTGCTAAACTCTGGCTTATTGTGGTGTGGGGGACTGAACCTGGGACTTTGGAGCCTCAGGCATGAGAGTCTATTTGCATTATCATTATGCTATCTGCACCCCTCCCTCACTTTTTTTTTTTTTCCTAACCAGAGCATTGCTCAGCTCTGGTTTATGGTAGGGGAATGGAGGGAATGATGAAGGGTTGAATTTAGAGCTTTGGAGCCCAGGGGCCGGGTGGTGGTGCACCTGGTTGAACGTACATATTACAGTGAGCAAGGACCCAGTTTGGAGCTCCCACTCTCCACCTGCAGGAGGAAAGCTTCAGGAGTGGTGAAGAAGTGCTGCAGGTGTGTCTGTCCCCTTCCCTCTCAATTTCTGTTTGTCTCTATCCAATAAATAAAGATTAAAAAAAAAAACTTTATGGAGATTGGGCGGTGGGAATTGTGTGGAGTTGTACCCCTCCTACCCTATGGTTTTGTTAATTAATCCTTTCTTTAATAAAAAATTAAAAAAAAAAAACTTTAGAGCCTCAGGTAAGAGAGTCCCTTGCATAACTATTATGCTACCTACCCTGCCCTCCTTTTTTTAAAAAAAAAACTTTGTTTTTATGAGATAGAAAGATAGAGACTGAGACCATTATGCTATATCTTCCCACTCTTTTCACTATTCTTATAATTACAATAAATAAATAAATAAATAAATGGTGTCTCAAGAAGTGGCACAGTGGATAAAGCAATGGACTGTCAAGGTTGTAAATTTAATCCTGATATTGCATATGTCAGAATGATGACATGGTTCTCTGGACTCATATTTAAAATTTAATTTTTTTTTAATTTTAGGGGGCTGGGCGGTAGCGCAGTGGGTTAAGCGCACATGGCGCAAAGCGCAAGGACCGGATCCCAGTTGGAGCCCCCAGCTCCCCACCTGCATGGGGGTCGCTTCACAAGCGGTGAAGCAGGTCTGCAGGTGTCTTCCTCTCCTCTTTTCTGTCTTCCCCTCCTTTCTCGATTTCTCTGTCCCATCCAACAACAACAGCTATAACAACAATAACAACCACAACAAGGGCAACAAAATGGGAAAAATAGCCTGCAGGAGCAATGGATTCATAGTGCTAGCACCGAGCCCCAGTGATAACTCTGGAGGCAAAAATAAATAAAAAAAATAATAATTTAAGTAAAATATAGGAAATAAGATGTTTTTTTATATTTATTTTATTTATTTAGTCCCTTTTGTTGCCCTTGATGTTTCATTGTTGTTGTTATTGATGTCGCCGTTGTTGGATAGAACAGAGAGAAATGTAGAGAGGAAGGGAAGATAGAGAGGGGGGAGGAGAAAGACCGCCTGTGAAGCCACTCACCTTGCCAGGGTTCGAACCGGGATCCTTAAGCGGGTCCTTGCTCCTCTCATTGCGCATTGTGCCACGTCTGCTTAGCCAGCTGCGCTACTGCCCGACTTCTTTTTTTTTTTTTTTTTTTTAACCAGAGCACTGTTCAGCTCTAGTTTATGGTGGTGCAGGGGATTGAACCTGGGACTTTGGAACCTCAGGTGTGAGAAGAGTCTGTTTGCATAACCATTATGTAACCTCCACCCTAATGTTTCAAATAAATAAAACTTTAAAGATAAAAAGCAAGAACAAAATTAATATATATATATAATTTTTTTTTAATATAGGCAGAAAGTCAGAAAGAGTGAAAGAGACATCACCCAAGCTTCCTTCAATGCTCTGGGCGCAGGTTTAAATCTGGGTTCTGCCTATGGCAACAATGAAAGAGAGAGAAAAAAAATCTTTAAATGATTTGTTCTAAATTGGAGGTTATAAACTCAACAATGTGCACTTTTCTTTCAACTGCACTTATTTCAACGTGTGCTTATATTTGTTCTGTGATTATCTAGTGACGCTAGACTAGTTTCTAGTCTATTATCTAGTTTCTTTTTTTTTTTTTTAGGATTTTTTTTTTCCTTTTTTTTTACCAGATCACGGCTCAGCTCTGGCTTACTGTGGTGCTGGGGATTGAACCTGGGACTTCCAGAGCCTCAGGCACTAGTCTCTTTTGCATAATCATTGTGCTATCTTCCTCTCCCCCACATCCTCCCTTTTTTTTTTTTTTTTTTTTTTGAGATTTTATGTATTTATTTGTGAGAAAGGTAGAAAGAGAGAACCAGGCATCACTCTGGCACATGTGATGCTGGGATTGAACCGCAGAGATCTCATGCTTGAGGGTCCAGTGCTTTATCCACTGTGCCACTTCCTGGATCACTAGATTATAGGTTTCTAGAGGATAGATCCAGGCCCTTTGGTGGTTGTCTTGGTTATTGTTACTGCATGCCTCCTTTGAATGATATATTGGTGAAGCTCTGAAGAAATGTGTTGAAAGTGAAAACAAAGTGGGTTGGCAGAGTTCTCGGGTGCATGACTGGTCATTTTTATTTGGTACTGTTAAGTTTGAGAGTCAACAAATAGATAAAAAAAAAAAAAAAACTCTTCCCCAGAGAAGCCTGCTCTATTGTTTGTCAAGGGATCATCAGTGAACATTTGGTTGAATAGAATTAACCATTTTCTTCCTCGCCTTGGATTAATTTTGCCTGATTTCAACCTTTTCGTTACTGATTCAGCATCTTTGCTTACTTGTAAAAAAAAAAAAAATCTGTTAAGGTCAACTAAAAAAAAGTTTTGTTTTTTTTTTGTGGGCGGTGGTTGGGGGGCACAGTGCTGTTAGTGATTAGATGCCTCACCCTTCCTTGACTGTTGGAAGATAAGAAGAACTTCTGGAAGACAAAATCATTCAAGATTTCCAAATTACTTGGCAAAACACTTATTTTATACTGCTGGAATTTCTAGTCTAATAAGACAAGCAACAGAAAGAATGATTGCACTGTGAGGAGAAACTAGAATTCCGGGAGTTCTGGATAATCGCTGGGAAAAGAGAAATCCTTTATAATATGACAACCTGTGCTATACTTCCAAATTGTCTTCAAGGTTTATTTTGGTCCCGCCGCTCAGAGCAAAACCTGTCTGCAAAGATTAGAAACACGGAGTCACCAGTAACCCCGCCCCTTGCGTCCCAACCGAGTCAGTAAACACCTAGATTGCTAGCTGCGGCTCACTGGGGAGAATACATAAGGGAGCGAAACCACCATCTTGGTTATGGTTAAGCATGGCAGACTAATTGGCGTCATTCAGCTGATGTGCGCAAGCGTATTAGAGTAAGCTCTTCCCCCTCCTCCCTTCCTGTGCACGCGCTTGGAGTCCACAACTCTCGCGAGAGAAGCGAGATTTATTCCTACGTACCGGGCCGTGCTGCTTATGGCGGCGCTGGAGAGGGGGCGCTGAGCTGTTGGGGTGAGTACGACCTTAGGGTCCATCTAGGAGTAGCAAAAACACGGGCAAAGGGGGGGGCGAGAGGACCATTACTAACAGGAGCGACTTCTGACTCAAGGGGGTATTTCTGAAGCTTTAGGTAAGAAAGAGTTCGCCTTGAGTTCCAAACCCGGGCTTTTCCATTCGGCCCCCGTTCAACCGTCAGGGCCTCACGTCAGTCGGCAGAGGCGAAGCGAAGAGTTGAGGCCAAGGCGGCCGTGAATGGTGTTGGTGTTGGTGACTGAAGTGGGGGGGAGGGAGCGAAAAATGGAGGCTCCGACCGCAGCCAAGATGGAGACAGGGGTGCGGGGCTTGGGCGCAGGGGCTGCTGGGAACTGCAGTTTGGCCGCTTCCTCCTCTGCGGCTTGGCGGGTGAAACGGGAACTACAAGTCCCGGCGGGCGGGGCGAGGGGGGGTGGTGGCGCGGTCCTTTGTGTGAGGCTGCAAGAGCCAGAGCCAGAGCCAGAAGAGAGGGGCCTACTCTTGCTTTCTGGTCCCTGCGGTTTGTTAAATGTCACCTCCCTGGGGCTCTGCCTACTAGTACCAGAGCGCAGTGCGGCACAGGCACCTCCTTTTGTGTATGGGCTGACAGCCTGACTCCATCTAAATGTTTGGAGACCTTTCCCCGGTCACATCTGATAGAGTACCGCAGCAGAATTGTCTTCCTTTCATTTAACCATCTCACATCACCAACTCTCAGCTTTCCCGTCTTGCCTTCCGTTGGGCTTGAGAAAGTCTTAGGAGCTTGTGTCTCACCTGTTCTGAGGTTAGGGCGTGTGCAGTGAGAAGTCTGTGCAGTCCCTCCCTACCACCTCTTATTACGGATGCTAGAGTGTGGCTCACATTGTGCAATGAACGGTTTGGCTTCGTCATTCCGTAGAGTTGTTTAGAGCCCTGGCGGGACACACAAGTCACTGTTTTGTCAGTACAACGTCTTGGCACTACAGTTATTTTGCTTTAAGGATTTCTTTAGGAACACCCAGATAGCTACTCTTGCTTGACACACACCAGTGAGGCAGGTAGTTCTCAAGGGCAGTCTTCTATCTACAAACGCAAAAATCTGCTCGGCGAGGTAATTACCCTTGTTTTGCTCCTGAAACGAGTGAGAAAACCTGCTGCTGTTTTAAGTATTTGAGAGGCAGGGTGGAAGAGAAGTGAGGAAACTAAAAAGGCTCCGGGATAATTGAGACCATTTCCTTTAAGAGGCTTTATATCAGGGTAGTATGAACTGGTAGCTAACAGCCAGAGCTTACCTGTGTGCTAAATGTAAGTTCCAAATTATAGTCTGCTAATGTTATTCTGTACCAGTATGCAGTGGTGTACTACGTAGAGAAATAGTGTAATGGGTGGGGGTAGATAGCATAATGGTTATGCAAAGAGACTCTCAAGCCTGAGGCTCCGAAGTCCCAGGTTCAGTCCCCCGCAGCACCATAAGCCAGAGCTGTGCAGTGCTCTGGTGTTAATATTATTTTTTTTTCTGCAGGGTTATTGCTGGGGCTTGGTGCCGGCACTGCGAATCCACTGCTCTTGGAGGCTATTTTTTGCCCCCATTTTTGTTGCTCTTGTTGTTACTGATGCCATTGTTGTTGGATAGGACAAAGAGAAATGGAGAGAGGAGGAGAATAAAGAGGGGAAGAGATAGACACCTGCAGACCTGCTTCACCACTTGTGAAGCGAACCCCTGCAGGTGGGGAGCCTGGGGCTCGAACCTGGATCCTTATGCGGGTCTTTGCGCTGCACCACTTGCGCTTAACCCACTGCGCTGCTGCCCGACCCCCTGCTCTGGTGTTTTTATGTATTTTTCCTCTCTCTGCATCTCTCTCAAAAATAAAATAAAATACTTAAAAAAAAAGTAATACCTTGGTGTCCTTTTGATACTAAAATAATGGGCATACTTGGTGTGGATAAGGAAAGAATTCAGTTTGTATAGGCATATCTAAATTGTGAAAGTTAAACACTCACTTGTTTAAACACTTGTTTCTTTTAACTGCCTGCCTGAAATCATGAGATGGTGATAGTTTGAGTGGCTTTACAGCTGCTCTGGATGCTTACCATCTACATGAGTATTTTTAGCAGCTGAGTTGAAAAGTAAAGCATTTGAGGCAGAGAAGATAGGTTTCCTTTTTTTGTAAATAAGTTCTGACTTCACAAGTATGACCTTTAGAGAGTGCTTGAAATTCTGGTGAATTGCTAGTAGATTAAAAATGAGAGTGAAAGCTGACATGTAGTACCTCTTTATCTTAATCCTGTTTTTTCCCTGTCTTTAGACAAACTGAGCTAGGCTACCCAATATTTTGAGAAAGTTTTAAATTGTTTTATGCCAAACATAAAATTTAAGTGTACATTTCAGTGATAGTAATTCATTCACATGGCAGTATGGTAGTTGAATGTGGAAATGCCAAATTGACAGCTTTGTAAGGAGTCAAATTTTAGGACTATTAACAAAATTTAAAAACCTCTAAAATCTTTATTAAAACACAAGGAATTCCTTTGCTTTCTTTTTGAAGATTTTATTTTATTTTTTTATTTTTTTTTACCAGAGCACTGCTCAACTCTGGCTTATGGTGGTGGGGGATTGAACCTGGGACTTGAGAGCCTCAGGCATGAAAGTCTCTTTGCATAAGCATTATGCTATACCCCCACCCTTGAAGATTTTATTAACACAAGATATATAGATACAACATTTCTCTGGTACATGGAATGCTGACTATCAAATTTAAATGCTGTACTGCACTACTTTTCCTGACCCAATTTAGTTGCTTGCTTAGCTTTCTCTGTAGAAATAAAAGGAAGGTGGATACTTAGATGACTTTGTCCAAAGCTGTCTTTGGAAAGATATAAAGTGTTGATACTTTTAATAACAGAATTGCAGCTAGTAGAGTTAAAACTGGTTGGGGAGATAGTATAACATTTATGCAAACAAATTTCATGTCTGAGTCCCTGAGGTCTTAGCCAGGTCTAGTCACTGTCATTACCATAAACCAGAGCTGAATAGTGCTCTGGTTTAACAAAAATTACATATGTGTGATCTGGGAGGTGGCGCAGTGGCTAAGGCACTGGACTCTCAAGCATAAGGTCCTGAGTTTGACCTCTGGCAGCACATGTACCAGAGTGATGGCTGGTTCTTTCTCTCCTCCTATCTTTCTCATAAATAAATAAATTCTTTAAAAAATTACATACGTATATGATTTAAAAAAAATTATTAGCTAGGATGCTGTCTGATGAGGACTGTGGTAAGAATGAATTGCTTGCTTGAATCCCATAGTTTCTTGCTGTTAAGATCTTTCTTAGAGGGCTGGGGAGATAGCATAATGGTTATGAAAAAAACCTTTCTGGTCTGAGGCACCAAAGGTCCTGTGTCCAGTCCCCAGCACCACGATAAACCAGAGCTGAGCTCTGGTAAACAAAAATAAAAACAAGAACAAAAAAATTCTGACAGACACCAGGATTTTAAAGAATTACTTGTTTGAGGTGTTTCATTGCGGTACAGTTTTCATTAGGGATGCTGAACTGAATGTAGTATTCTGTAGACAATCTGCTCAAAGTCACGAAGGAGTAGTGATTTTATTTTTGAGAAACTTTTCTTAATATTTATTGGCTAGAGACAGTCAGAAATTGAGAAAGAATGGGGAGAGAGAGAGAGGAAGAGAGATACCTGCAGACCTGCTTCACTCAAAGCTTTCTTCCTACAGGTGGAGTCTGGGGGCTTGAACCTGGGTCCTTGCTCATTGTAGCATGTGTGTTCAATCAGGTGCACCAGCACCTGGTCCCCCCCTTTTAAAAAATATTTATTTCTTTTTGTTGCCCTGGTTGCTTTATTGTAGTTATTGTTATTGCTGTCATCACTGTTGGATAGGACAGAGAGAAATGCAAAGAGGGGAAGAAGGGGAGAGAAAGACACCTTCAGACCTGCTTCACTGCTTGTGAAGCGACTCCCCCTGCATGTGGAGAGGTGAGGTCCTTGCGCTTTGAGCCACCTGCTGCCCTACTTCCTGGGTCCCCTGCAGTTTCTTTTTCAGTGATTCTTAGAGCTTTCTATTTACAGTTGCTTTTAGGCTTGCCAATACTTTTTCCTTTTAGTGGTCTCATCAGTCTGTGTTACCTCCTCTAATATGTAGCCACTAGCCAGCCATGTGATTCTATTGTGTATACTTAAACAGTTCTGGATTGAAATGTTAAGTTGGTTTTCAAGGAATGAAAACCAAATTTTAACACCTGTTACCTATAGAAAATAGCACTTTGGGGCCGGGCTGTGGCACACCTGGTTGAGCGCACATGTTCCAATGTGCAAGGACCCAGGTTTGAGTCCCCTTCTCTGTCCCCACCTGCAGGGGGTAAGCTTTGTGATCGGTGAAGCTGTGCTGCAGATGTCTCTGTCTTCCTATTTCCCCCCTTCCCTCTTGATTTGACTCTTTCTATCCAATAAATAAGTAAAGATAGTTTTAAAAAAATAAAAAAAGAAAATAGCACTTTGGATATTTCTGGTTAAATAACTTAGTTTCACTTGGTTAATAGGTTTACTAGAAAATTTGAAACTACATAGGTAGTTTACATTGTATTTCTTCCTCGTTTCCCCCCTCCCTCCCATCCTTCCATCCTCCCTCTCTAACCAGAGCATGAGAGTCTCTTTGCATAACCATTATGCTCTCTTGCTCTGCATTGCATTTCTGTTGAGCAGCATTGGTTTACGCTCTCCTAAGTTTGTGTCTTGAAGGTTTTTTTCTTGAAGTATTTATTTCACTTTATACACTGATAGTAGTCTTTTAAAAAAAAACTTTAGTTTGGGAGTTGGGCAATAGCACAGCGAGTTAAGCGCAGGTGGCACAAAGCGCAAGGACTGGCATAAGGATCCCGGTTCAAAGCTCCCCAACTGCAGGGGAGTCGCTTCACAGGTGATGAAGCAGATCTACAGGTGTCTATCTTTCCCCCTCTGTCTTCTCCATTTCTCTTTGTCCTGTCCATCAACAACATCAATAATAACCACAACAGTAAAACAAGGGCAACAAAAGGGAATACATATTTAAAAAGAAAAAAAAGATTAAAAAATTAAAAACAAATAGTTCTAGAAACTTAACACTTGAGCACAATTGTTTTTATTTCATATGTAGTAGTATCATATGACTGTCAGTGCCTCCAGGGATCAAACGGAGTGGGAGGCTCAGATATGCCTGCCCTTTATTTTCTGAGCTGTTTCCCCAGCTTCCCAGCACAGTTATAACTACACAACATATACAAAAGCAAAACTATAATTTCAGCAGTTTGATTTCCTTTTATTCCCACTGAGCATGATTCAGCATAAATTGTCCTAAATTGGCAAATTAACAAAACTTTATTTTCCTTAGATCCTAAAATAAATTAATTAAAATCTGTTAAGCACTTCAGTTATACAGAATATAGAGATACTGTGTGCATTTGAATGTGTCTTGTTGATGCATTAAACACTAACTAGGAAGGGCCACCAAAACAGCTCACTTAGTGTGTTGCCTTGCTATGGGCATGACCAAGTTCCACTCCAGCCCCCACAGCTTCCTTAAACCTTTTGTGGTTCCTTTGTCTCTGTTTCTGAAAAGGGTAGCCTGGAATATTGAAGCTTGGGAGATAAGTAAAAATAAATAAAATAAATGAAAAAACTAGGAAGCCCAGTCAAGTATATTGCTTAGGTGAATCCATTACATAAGAAAGTTTGAGTTTGGTAGTAGGGGTAGATAGCATAATGGTTATGCAAACATACTGTCATGCCTGAGGCTTCAAAGTCAGGGGTTCAGTCCCCTGCACCACCATAAACCAGAGCTGATCAGTCCTTTTTTTTTTTTTTTTTAAAGAATGTTTCAGTTCCATGCTGCCTATTTGGGTCTTTACTTTTTTTTTTTTAATTTTTTTATTTATAAAAAGGAAACATTGCCAAAACCATAGGATAAGAGTGGTACAACTTCACACAATTCCCACCACCAGATCTCTATATCCCATCCTCTTCCCTGATAGCTTTCCTACTCTTTATCCCTCTGGGAGTATGGACCCAAGGTCATTGTGGGATGCAGAAGGTGGAAGGTCTGGTTTTTGTAATTGCTTCCCCGCTGAACATGGGTGTTGACAGGTTGATCCATACTCCAAGCCTGCCTCTCTCTTTCCCTAGTAGGGTGGATCTCTGGGGAAGCAGAGATCCAGGACATATTGGTGTGGTCTTCTTTCCAGGGAAGTCTGCTCGGCATCATGCTAACATCTGAAACCTGGAGGTTGGAAAGAGAGTTAACATACAAAGCCAAACAAATTGTTGACCAGTCATGGACCTAAAGGCTGGAATAGTGCAGATGAAGAGTGTGTGTGTGTGTGTGTGTGTGTGTGGGGGGGGGGAGATTCTCCGTTTTGTAGATAGCTAGCTAGTAGGCATATTTTAGAAGGGCCTGTGGCTATACTAGTGTTTTTTGTTTTTTGCCTGAGCCTGAAATCTGATATGCAGGTGGATCCTAATTATTGTCTGGGGAGATGATGTCATGGCTGGCAGGACCAGAAAGCTGGATCAGGGAAGAGAGTAGCTCCCAAATATGGGAAAGGTGTATAAATATTGTTGATTGCAAACCCCATCGATTTGATGTGATCTGGGATCCATATTCAGCTTAGGAACCTATGTGACCTCAGCATCCCTGTAGATTTGAGCTCACATTCTGTGGTCATAAGTCGGAACGTTCCAAGCTGCCCCAATATCAGGACCCATCTTCCTCAGGTGTAGCATAGAGTATGTTGTCCATCCTCCCTTTGGAGGATGGAACATTCTCTACCATTGTTGATCCAAGTTGAGAGCAAGGTCCTATGGGGGCTCACAAAGGGGTCTATTTTGTTGTTCCAGATAGAAATGACTGGTAACAATGGAGAGAGGGATTTATTTGAGGTCTAGGCCCATCGTGTCTGTTTGGGAATCTCAGGACTCCCCAATTAGGGATTAGGGCCCCAGCTGATGGGGGGGGTGTCCTTTACTTTTTACTATCTTTATTTTGAGAGGGATGGAGAGATAGAGGGAATGAGACAGAGAGGTTATTTGCAGCCCTTCTTCACTACTGGTGGAGCTTTTCCCCTGCAGGTGGAGACCAGGGACTTGAACTCAGGTCATTGTGCACAGTAACATGTTCGTTTGACCAGATGTGCTACTACTACCCCACTCCTTGGGTCTTTGCTTTTTTGTTTTGTTTATGGGAGGAGAGAAAAAACCAGAGCACCACTCTGGTATACGCAGTGCTGGGGATTGAGCTCTGGATCTCCTGTTAAGAGTTCAGTTACTCCACTTCAGCATATCAGTCCTTGCTCTTTTCAACAGGAAGTGAGTAGGTAGGAACACTTAAAAAGTGGTTCAGCTTTTCATGAATATTATTCACCATGGAGGGCTATACAAACTTTTAGGATAATTTGTCAGTGATAACCTAAGTAATGTGATATATTTCAGATGGATCAGTGACCACATAAATATGTTTGGGGTGTATGCGTGTTAGGCCTTTGAATTAATGCGAGGGTGGCAGAAAATAACAAAATAGGTGATAGTTTGTAGACAAGTGAAATACAGAGCAAATATTTGAATTACCAGTTCAAATCAAGGATTTAGCTTTATCCTAAAACATGACTTAATAGTTGATGATTAACTATTTCCTGGTGATAATTGTTTCCTTAGCAGGGGGCGAGTAATTGATTGCTTTGGAATCATAGAAACTCAGATCCATGTTTAAATTGTTCTGTTTTTGAAGATTTTATTTTTGAGAGAAAAAGGAAAATCAAGCATCACTCTTGTCTGTCACATATAATGCAAGGGATTGAACTTGGAACCTCATACTTCAGAGTTCAATGCTTTATTCACTGTGCTACATCTCTGACTGAGCCTTGGTTTATTAATAGGTACATGGAATTTCATGTGACTTTACAAATGCCTAGCTTAGGGGAGAGCAGCAAGGAATGTACTTAAGACTAGAAGGTTAAGGCAGAAGTTAATGATTCCAAGAGCACTTAGTCAGATTATTGAAAATACCACAGCGGTTACCTTTTGCCTTCATTATGTGTTGATTTGATTGAGAAATGTTTTTTTACAAGTATATCAAATCATTTTATTATAACACTTTAAATACATAGTTTTTTTAATTTTTAAAAATATTTATTTCCTTTTGTTGCCCTTGTTTTATTGTTGTAGTTATTATTGTTGTTATTGATGTTGTTGTTAAGACAGAGAGAAATGGAGAGAGGAGGGGAAGACGGGAGTGCAGGCTCACTCCTGGGTCTGCCTGTCTCCCTGGGCCATAGGGAGATGGACATCAAGAGCGGTCCCCACTTGAATACTTGAAATATTTCATTTTAAATCCACAATCTAGGGAGTTGAATGGTAGCGCAGCAGGTTAAGTGCAGGGAGAAATGTTTTTGAACAACCATAGTGATCCTGTAGTTGAAATGAGTGAAATATAATTTGACCACTCAAAGTTCATGATAGTTGATTTTGAGATTTAATTAATCTGAATAGGTATCATTAGTGCCCAACATGTATACTGTAATATTGCAGATTTCAGATTCTAGTGATAATTTTCTTTTTTAAATTTTTATTTTATGGAGGCTGGGAAGACAGCATAATGGTTACGCAAAAAGACTTTAATACCTTAGGCACCAAATGTCCTAGGTTCAATCCTCAGCACCTTCATAAGCCAGAGCTGAGCAGTGCTGTGGTTAAAAAAAAGAAAGAAAGAAAAAAAAGGGGAGTCGGGCTGTAGTGCAGCGGGCTAAGTGCAGGTGGCGCAAAGCACAAGGACCAGACTGGCATAAGGATCCCAGTTTGAAACCCGGCTCCCCACCTGCAGCGGAGTCGCTTCACAGGCGGTGAAGCAGGTCTGCAGGAGTCTATCTTTCTCTCCTCCTCTCTGTCTTCCCCTCCCTCTCTCCATTTCTCTCTGTCCTATCCAACAACAACAACAATAATAACTACAACAATAAAACAAGGGCAACAAAAGGGAATAAATAAATAAAATAAATATTAAAAATTTTTTTTAATATTAAAAAAAAGAAAGAAAAAGAAGAAAAATATATATCTAGAGCACTGTTCAGCTTTGGCTTATGATAGTGCAGAGGATTAAACCTGAGGCTTAGGAGCTTCAGGCATGAAACTATTTTGAATAACCATTGTACTATCTCCCCCACCTTTGGGAACTTTAAATGTTTATTTATTTCCTTTTGTTGACCTTGTTTTATTGTTGCAGTTATTATTGTTGATGTAGTTGTTGGATAGGACAGAGAGAAAGGGAGAGAGGAGGGGAAGACGGAGAGAAAGACACTTGCAGGCCTACTTCACCACTTGTGAAGCAACCCCCCTGCAGGTGGGGAGCTGGGGGCTTGAACCGGGATCCTTATTCCCTCCTTGCACTTTGCGCCACCTGTGCTTAACCTACCGCCTGACTCAATACTGTATTATTGAGTGACATAGTAAGCCATAGTGACATAGTAAGCTTTCCCCCTGCAGGTGGGGACTGAGGGCTTGAATGCACTGTAACGTGCTCAACCAGGTGTGTGAACATCCAGGGTCTTGCTTTCATATATTGACTGTTGTGGATATTGCAACTATGAAAGGAGGAATGCATCTAATCTTTCAAATAAATGTTTTCATGTCTTTTGGATAAATGTGTGTATTCCTGGGTTATAAGGTATTTCCAGTTGTACCTAAAGACTCTCCATACTGTTTGCCGTAGGACCTGCACCAGTTTTCATTCCTTCTCCCAACAGTGTATGAGAATTCTTTCTCTAAATCCTTGCCAACTCTTTAATTATTTATTTATTCCCTTTTGTTGCCCTTGTTGTTTTACTGTTGTAGTTATTGATGTCGTTGTTGGATAGGACAGAGAGAAATGGAGAGAGGAGGGGAAGACAGAGGGAGAGAGAGATACCTGCAGACCTGCTTCACCTCTTGTGAAGCGACTCCTCTGCAGGTGGGGATCCGGGGCTAGAACCAGGATCCATACACCGGTTGTTGCTGCGCTTTGCGCCACCTGTGCGCTTAACCTGCTGAGCTACTGCCCAACTCCCCCATGCCAACTCTTGTTATTTCTGCTTTTTTTTTTTTTTTTAAAGTATTCCCTTTTGTTGCCCCTGTTGTTTTATTGTTGTAGTTATTGTTGTTGGATAGGACAGAGAGAAATGGGGAGAGGAGGGGAAGACAGGGGGGGAGAGAAAGATAGACATCTGCAGACCTGCTTCACCGCTTGTGAAATGACTCCCTTGCAGGTGGGGAGCCAGGGGCTGGAACCGGGATCCTCACACTGATCCTTGTGCTTTGTGCCACATGCGCTTAAGCTGCTGCGCTGCCATCAGACTCCCTATTTCTGCTTTTTTGATGTAGGTGATTTTCTTTCAGGTATGAGTTAGATTTGACTACTATGTCAGATAGTAGTGTACAGGTGCACCAAGTCTGAATTTTCAAGAGAAGGACTAGGGAGATAGTAGCAGTAGGGCACAGAATTTACATGCTTGAGGATCCAGGTTCAGTCCCCATATGCCAGAGCTGAGTAGTTACCTGTCTGTTTCTTCAAAAATAAGTATGTGCGTGTGTGTGTGTGTGTGTGTGGGGGGAACATTGAAAATGCAGTTTCACTGCTTCAGTTCACCCATGATAGTAATGCATAGCACCTCACATGTGGTACAGGACTTGAATCTGGGCTGCCTGTATACATACCGTACCTAGTGAGCTCTTGGGCGATAAAGAAGGGAGCTGGAGGTTGCTCATCTGATAGAGCACAGTTTACTCTGTACCCCAGTCTGAGCTACTAGCCACCGTGCAAATGGAAAACTACCAGTGGTGGAGTGGTGCTGTGGTATTATATCTCTGTGTGTCTCCCTGTTTCTCACTTACTGGGAAGGAAAATAAACATTTAAAAAATTTATTTATTTATTTTCCCTTTTGTTGCCCTTGTTGTCTAACGTTGTAGTTATTGATAGTCATTAGATAGGACAGAGAGAAATTGAGAGAGGAGGGGAAGACAGAGGGGAAGAGAGATAGACACCTGCAGACCTGCTTCACCGCTTGTGAAGTGACTTCCCTGCAGATGGGGAGCCGGGGGCTTGAACGGGATCCTTATATGGGTCCTTGCGCTTTGCACGACGTGCGCTTAACCCACTGTGCCGCTGCACGACTCCCAGAAAGTAAACATTTCTTTGTTCCTCTTTTCTTGAGACAGAAAGTAGAAAGGCGGCAGAGAGTGAAAGAAACGACAGCACTGAAGCTTCTTTCAATGTAGTGGAAGCGAGACTCAAACCTTACAGTGTTGCTGGGTCACACATCCTCCTCTCCCCTCCCCTCCCCACCCCTCCCCTCCTTTCTTTTTATTTCTTCTCCAGTCCTGGGACTTGGTGTGCCAGCACTACAAATCTACCACTCCTTTCAGCCACCCCCCCTTCCATTTTATTAGATAGGACAGAGAGAAATTGAGAGAGGAGGGGTCAAGATAGAAGAAAAAGAGACGTCTGCAGATCTGCTTCACCACTTGTGAAGTGTTCAATCTGCAGGTGGGGAGCCGGGGACTCAAACCCTGATTCTTGAGTGGGTCATTGTACGTAGTACTATGTGTGCTTAACTGAATGTGCCACTGCCCACCCACCCTGCCCTCCCCCCCCCTTTTTTTTTTTAACCAGAACATTGCCTAGCTCTGGCTTATAGTATTGCTGGATATTAAACCTGGTACCTTTAGTACCTCAGACATGAAAGTTTGTTTATTTTACCAGAGCACTGCTCAGCTCTGGCTTATGGCGATGTGGGGGATTGAACCTGGGACTTGAGAGACTCAGGAATGAAAGCCTCTTTCCATAATCATTATGCTATACCTCCACCTGACATGAAAGGTTTTTTGCATAACCATTATGCTTTCTCCCCAGTCCCACACACTTCTGAGTGAACTATTTTGCTGTCCTAAGATTATTTCTTGATTGTATAGTCAAGACTTTATACTATTAATAGCAGCCTGGAGGTGACATAGTAGATTCAGTGTTGGAACTCACAAAGATGACTTCCTAGGTTTGATAACCAGCATCATATATTCTCTAGTTCTCTCTTTAAGTAAATAAAATCTTTTTAAAAAGACCAGTGGTTCAGGAGGTGGTACAGTGTACATAATATTGAATTTTCAAGTGTGAAGTTTTGAGTTCAAACCCTGGAAATGCATGTGCCAGAATAATGCTCTGGTCTCTCGCCCTCTGTCTCTTAAAGAATTTATTTAGTCATGAAAAAGGTAGGTAAGAAAGAACCAGACATCACTCTGATATATGTGTTGCCGGGAATCAAACTCAGACCTCGTGGTTGAGAATCCTTGCTTTATCCAATGTGCCACCTCCTTTACCACACACTCTCCTTTTATTTTATTATCTTTATTTATTGAATAGATAACCAGAAATTCAAATGCATGGGGGAAGATAGAGAGGGAGTGATGGATACCTGCACTCCCTGCTTTACCACTTGCAAAGCTTTCCCCCTGCAGGTGAGGACTGGGGTTCTTGCACATTGTAACATGTGCACCCAACCAAGTGTACCACCACCCGGCCCTGTTCTGGTTTTTCTTTCTCTAACTTTATTAAGTAATTTTTTTTAGATTATACATTACATTAAACATGGTTTTGATATTGTTCCTTTTATTAAATTTCAAAATTCTGCGACAACTTTATCACAGGTCCCCATTTGCTGCGTAACGCATCAGAGCTACACCCACAAAAGCAGCTAATAAAGCAAAATAGAAGGGAAATGTCTATAGAAGAGAAACAATTGAAATGAGGATAGATGGTAATAAATACGAAATATAAATAAAACCAGAGAATTGTGCTTGTTAGCTATAAAAATGGTATTTCACACTACTCATGTTAAGGATTTATGTGGAGAAAAGGTGGACTTGACTTTAAATGTACTGAGATAGTTTATTTGAAAAAAAAATCAAATAAGGTATTAGGTGATGTCAGAGTTGATGAAATAGTTTAGACTAGCCAAGTTCAATTCCTGTCACAGATTTGAGAAAATGTTATGGAGTAAGTCACATCATCTAAATTTCAGTTTCTCAAGAAAAATGAAAACTCAGTACTAGCTAATGCATGGCCATTTTTATGGTTATATCTAACATTCAATGACTAGTCATTTCAAATATAAAACGTTGTATCTGCCTTTTAAATTTCACTTCAGTCAATCTCCAGTAATGCAGACTACATATTTAAGACCAGTGTTTCTCAAATCTCTTGGGAAGCTTAACACACCTTCCCCTACACCGCCTATGCATAGCCGTCACTCAGTAATTTAGGTAGCCTAATGGGGTAGTGCCACTTCAGTAATGATTTCTGATTCCTCCCACTACTACTTCATACCCAAATCAGTATTTCTGCTGCAAATCAGTATTTCTTTCAATATATCTTTTGTATTAATCTTTTTGTCCTGATTAGCACCAGATTTTAGTCGCCTTATATTTAACACATCTGTCAGTTTTTTCCATTTTTTGATCACATAACATCAGATTTATTTCACCTCATTTACTTTAGCAACAGCATAAATGTGATTTGTGAATCATCCTCCATAGGATTTCAGGACTTAACACACTTTTCTTTAAGACTCAAGACTGTTTCATTATATATTGGAATGCTTGAGAGTTCAGTAGTCAGGTGTCTAGTTCTAGTCTCCGCGTCCTGCGCGGGAATGGTCTTGAGAGGAGGAACGAGAGCTGAGGGCTTAGGGAGGTCTTGTGCCAAAGACACAGCAAGTTTATTTGGTTTGAGGCATATATATACATATATACACATATACATTTTCTATCACCAGCTAAACAGCAGGCAAGTGGTTACATAAATGTAAGCAGCACCTGGTGTTTATGAACTTCTTCTATATGTTTTGGTTTATTCAGCAGCTAGCAAGCTAAGGTCAGATCAGAATCTTCTGCTAATGTTTGCAGACATAACTGGGGAAGTTGCGGGTTCAATCAAAGGCCATGGTATTCTTTCCCATGCTTTTTCTCCCTGCAGCCTTGTTTATTACCAAGGGCCTGATGGAGATTTGCTTTTTGATGGTCACCTACATCTAGTGGTACACTGTCTCCACATATCCATTCCATTTCATCCTAACTAATACCTCTGTTCTGCTCAGCTAGCCTATTGATTCTTTTGAAACAGGCAACACTGTTGCCATAGTCATTTGCACTTTTAAAACCTCACTAGATGCCAGGCAAAGGAAATTAATACATATTTCCCATTTTCCAGAATCTAGACTTGCTCTGACTTGACTTGTGTAATAGTTCATGTCTAGAATGTTTGTTTTCCTTAAAAAGATTAAAAATCTGCCAAGTGGGCTGGAGTGATGCCATAGTGGTTATGCAAAAGGTTTTGATGCCTGAGGCTCTGAGGTCCCAGGTTCAATTCCCAGCACCACTATAAATCAGAGCTGAGCAGTGCTGTGGTTTCTGTGTATCTCTTTCATTTGAAACAAATAAATGGTCTATTTTTGTGGCCCAGAAGGTGTCACAGTGGATAAAAACACTACATTAAAAAAATATTTATTTTCCCTTTGTTGCCCTTGTTGTTTTTCATTGTTGTTGTAGTTATTGTTGTGGTTGTTAGATGGGACAGAGGGAAATGGAAAGAGGAGGGAAAGAGAGAGGAGAGAAAGACACCTGCAGACCTGCTTCACCATCTGTGAAGGGACTCCCCTGCAGGTGGGGAACCAGGGGCTCAAACCCACTACGCTACCGCCTGACTCCTCACCCCCCATTTAAACAGCATTGTTTAGCTCTGGTTTATGGTTGGGGGGATTGAACCTGGGACTTCAGAGCCTCAAGTATTAGTCTCTTTGCAGTCTCTTTACATAGCCATTGTGCTTTCTACATCCATCCTTCTGTATTCTTTTCTCTCATTAATAGTTCTTAAAAATCTGCCTATTCAGTTTAATCTCTAATCCTATCTTTTAAACCTTCTCAAAATATATTCACTGTATTGCTGTGATGCATATACAGTGGTGAATGAATAGTGTTAGTATGTGACATAGGCACCCAGATACTAAGGCCGAACAGATTTTTGCAACTTTGTCCTATAGTCTCAATGTGTAATTCTCAGCAAGCTTATAAAGAAATTCAAGTTTTGATATAATTGGGGGTTTTATTTTTTAAAAAGTTATTAATATGAGAGAGAACAAGGACTTCACTCTGGCACATGTGGTGCTGGGGATCGAACTCAGGTCCTCATGCTTGAGAGTCCAGCACCCTACATCTGGTGCTACTTCCCAGGCTGCTCATCTTAATCAGTTTATTAATGTGAGGGGGGAGAGAGACAGCAAGAGCATCACTCTGGTACATGTGATATCAGGGATTGAGCTCTGGACCTCATGCTTTCTATAGTGCTTTATTCATTGGACCACCTCCTGGACCTAACTTTATGTTTTTAGTGTGTTATCAAAAGGGGTATCCACTAGCACTTGAGAGATTACCCAGATAACATTAAATTAGAATGTTTCTTGTTTTATTGCAATTACTTGATCATCGATTCCAAATTAATAAAATGAGCTTGTTCCTCCACCCACTGTCTGGCCCTCATCTTTTTATGTCACTTACTGTGCTCATTCTTTTTCTTTCCAGTATGAAGTGTAACAGAACAGACTTTACCACCTGAAACTGCTGCTTCAAGTTCAGATCAGGCAAGGAACAAACCTCGAAACAACCAACAAGACCAAAGAAGAGTACACTTAAGTTGAAGACACAACACTTGATCTGAAACAAGAAGTTTGTGCCTACTCAACAGCTTTGAAAGAGCACTTCCCAACGCTGCTAGTAGTCTTTGTTTTCTTCAGTGCTGTGCTGTGAGATTGCCCGGTGCAGCAGCAGTTGTATTCTTTATTAGCTTGATAGATCATTTTCTCTCGCTCTTTTTTTTTTTTTTAATACTAGCAACTTTCATCCTTTGAAACGTGTGCTGAAAAAGAATAATCAGCAAATACTACTGAAAGTGCAATATTTGATTATCACTGCGAGGTAGGTTTTTAGTCTTTTTCTTTTTACCACCACGGTTATTGCCAGCACTATGAAATTACACCCAGCAGCCACTTAATTCCCTTTATTTTATTTTATTTGACAGAGTGAGAAGAGTGGGAAGATAAAGCTAGACACCAGCAAGATCTGCTCTACCACTTGTAAAGTCCGCCCTATAGGTGGGAAGTGGGGGCTCGAACTCAGGTCCTTGCACATGGTAATGTGTGCACTTAAGTGGGTGCAAAGCCACCTGGCCTCGTTTTTAGTTCTATTAACAAGCATCAGCTTAAGATTTATTAATGAAGGGATGGTAGCCCACTGGGTTAAGCACACACAGTGTAAAGTGCAAGGAACTACGTAAGGATCCCAGTTCAAGCCCCTGGCTCCGCACCTGTGGGGCAGGTGGGGAGGTCGCTTCACAAGCGATGAAGCAGGTCTGCAGGTGTCTCTCTCCCCCTTTGTCTTCCCCATCTTCTCTTAGTTTCTCTCTGTCCTATACAACAACGGGGAAAAGATGGCCTCCAGGAACAGTGGATTCATAGTGTAGGCACATAGCCCCAGCAATAACCCTGGAGGGAAAAAATTTTTTACTAATGAAAGAGAAGCAGAGCATCACTCTGTCACATGCAATGTCAGGGATTGAACTTTACATCTCAAGCTTAAGAGTCTGGCACTTACTGACTACACCACCTCCTAGACCACTTAAATTTTTTTAAATTATCATTTTTTTGGATATATACAGAGACTGAGAGGGAAAGAGAAGATAGAAACCCGTAGCATTGCTTCACCACTCATGAAGCATCTCCCCCACAGGTAGGGGATGGGCTTGGATCTGCACATTGTAGCATGTACCCTTCACCGGGAGTGCCACAACCTGATCTTTAATTAATTTATTCCCCTTTTGTCCTTGTTGTTTTATTGGTGTAGTTGTTATTGGATAAGACAGAGAAATAGGAGAGGAGGGGGAGACGGGAAGAGAGAGACACCTGCAGACCTGCTTCACCACTTGTGAAGTGACTCCCCTGCAGGTGGGGAGCTGGGGGCTCGAACTGCTTTTGCTTTTTTTTTTTTTTTTTTTTTAACTTCCAAGCTTCTTATTGGGGCTCGGTGTCAGCACTGTGAATCCACTGCTCATGATTGCCATTTTTATCTATTTTGTTGGATAGGACAGATAAATTGAGAGAGAAGGGGTAGATAGGGAGAGAGAAACACAGATACCTGCAGACCTGCTTCACTACTTGTGAAGTAATTTCCCTACAGGTGAGGAGCCTGGGACTGGAACCAGGATCATTGCATTTTATACTGTGTGCACTTAACCCGATTCACCACCACCCAGCCCCCTGATCTTTTACCTTTTAAAAGACTTATTTTTTTGTTAATGGGAGAGAAGACCAGAATTTCACTCTAGGATATGGGGTGCCAGGGATTGAACTTGGAACCTTATGCTTGAGAGTCCAAGGCTTTATTCACTATGCCACTTCCTAGGCCCCAATTGTTTTTAATTGTAACCCACTTAATTCTCAATTGTTACTATATCAACAGTAGATTAATTTATTGTCAGACAGTAGACAGCATTTATTGTCCAAGTTGGGTTTTTTTTCCCCGCCTACAGATTCAATTATTTATGCCACCAGTTATCACCAAGGCTTGGTTCAGGACTCCACCATTGTTTCCTGGTTACTTTTTTTAAAAAAAAATTTTATGATTAAGTAGAGACAGAATTGAGGGGAGGGAGAGACAGACACCTGCAGCCTTGCTTCATTTATGAAGCTTTCCCCCTGCAGGTGGGGTCCAGGGGCTTGAAGCAGGGTGCTTGTGCACTGTGGTGTATACATTTAACCTGGTGTACCACCACCTTGCTCCCCCCACACTCCAATTGCTTTTTTGCCCCTTAATAGAATGTGTGAGAGAGAGAGGAGAGAAATCAGCATTGTTACACTGGTGAAGCTCCCCCCCGTGCACGATGACATGGGGGCTTAAACCTGGTTCCTTCCACATGTGTGCTTTACCATATGAGCCATCACTTGGACAACTTCACACAGGTTGATAGTAATATGTACTGCCATCTTTTGATCTGTTGCTCTCTTAAAAAGAACAACTCCGTCTACATTATTTAGATGGTAGGATTTCAGATAGTGTCCATTGTACTCCAGTAAGTAAGGTCTTCATGAATCTTTACAAAATTTTATTATTATTTTACCAGACTGCTCATCCTCTGGGTTTTAGTGGACTGGGGATTAAATCTGGAACCTATAACCTCAGGCAGAAAAGTATTTTTGCATAATTATGCTGTATCTTCCCTGTTCTAATCCTTAAGGTTTTGTATTTCAGAAAAGCTAGGATAGTGTTACTGTTTCAGATAACCAGATTTTGTGGGGAGGAGTAGTAGTTTAACTGTTAAAACACAGAATTTATATGCCTAAGGCTTCTAGTTCAATCTCTGGCACTACATGTGCTTGAGTGGTGCTCTGGCTTCTCCATAATGTTAATTAAATAATAAAATACGTAACAAAAGAGAGATAGGCTAGTGATTGTAAAAAGCTGTTAAGAGCAGTGAATTAGAGTATAAGGAAAACTAAGCTAGGTTAAAGCCAGAGAAAGAGGTAGACAATGATACAAGTAACAGGACTTGGTAACTAAATGAATGGGACAAGGAGGTTAGAGTAAGACTTTATCTCTTATCCCATTGTTGGAACAGGACGTCTTTGTTTGTATTAGGGAATTTCAGGTATGAGTATTTGTTGCAGTTAAAGTATAGCTTAGGAGGGGTTAAGCACACCAGGTTAAGTGCACATAGTGCAAAGCCAGGGTCTAGTTCAAGGATCTCTGTTTGAACCCCTGGCTTCACAAATTGTGAAGCAGGTCTGCAGGTGTTTATCTTTCTCTCCTCGCTCTGTCTTCCTCTCCTCTGTGGGTTTCTCTGTCTTATCTGACAACAATCAGGGAAAAAATGGCCACCAGGAGTAGTGAGTGGATTTGTAGTGTCAGCACCAAACCCAGCAATAACCCTAGAGGCCATATATATATACACATATACAAGAAATCTGTTGTGTTTATTGGATGGTAATCAGAAATTGAGAAAATAATGCTATTATGGTATGCCAGGTAGTGATTATTTGTAGGAGTTGGTATCATTTAAAATGGTTTTTCATCTGAAGTGTTCAGTTTTTATATTTTCTTTTGAAATCAGAGCACTGCTCAACTCTGGTTTATGGTGATAATCAGGAATTGAGTCTAGGGTGGGGCCTTGGAGTTGAGCAGTTCCCTGATTTAAAAAGGGGAGGAAAAAAGAAGTAAACAAAAGAAATTAAGTGGTCCGGGAGGTGGCACAGTGGCTAAGTCACTAGACTCTCAAGCATGAGGTCCTGAGTTCAATCCCCAGCAGCGCATGTACAAGAGAAACTCGGTGTAAGGATCCCGGTTCGAGCCCCTGGCTCCCCACCTTCAGGGGAGTCACTTCACGGGCAGTGAAGCACGTCTTCAGGTGTCTATCTTTCTCTCCCCCTCTGTTTTCCCCTCCTCTCTCCATTTCTCTCTGTCCTATCCAACAATGACGACAGCAATAATAACTACAACAATAAAACAAGGGCAACAGAAGGAAATAAATAAATAAAAAGAAATAAAAATAGGAAATTCCTAATTTGTTTTACAAAGCTTTCATAATTTCTGATGTAGTTAAGGCCTTTAAACAGATTAATAACCTTATCTTGTAGCAGAATGAGTCCTTAATTGAAAGTTACATTGATACCAGTTTAGCAAAATAGTTGTGTTCCAGAAACATTGTCACTCAGTTTTAAGATTATTACACCATTTTGTTTTTCTGAATATTCCTATCTTTATTTTTCGATTTAGCTATTTTGTTGGTTAGATAAGCACAGCTTTGTCTTTGAAGGATAAAGGATTGAACATTAAAACTTTCCTTAGTTTTATGAAAAATTTATTAATGGTGGGGAGAGCATACCAGAGCATCACTCTAAAATGTATGATTCTGGGAGTCGGCAGTAGTGCAGTGGTTTAAGCACACATGGCACAAAGCGCAAGGACTGGCATGAGTTTCCCTGTTCAAGCCCCCGGCTCCCCACCTGCAGGGGAGTCGCTTCACAAGCAGTGAAGCAGGTCTACAGGTACCTCTGTTTCTCTCCCTCTCTCTGTCTTCCCCTCCTCTCTTCATTTCTCTCTGTCCTATCCAACAATGACATCAATAACAACAACAATAATTATAACAATAAAACAAGGGCAACCAGCGAAATAAATATTAATTTTTTTTTTAAATCTCTAAAAAAAATGTGTGATTCTGAGGGTTGAACCCAGGGCCTTGTGTTTGAGTCCATTGTTTTACATACTGTGCCACTTCTGAAATTGAAATTATTTATGCAAAGTTTATTTTTTAAAGATTTATTTACTTACAAGCGAGGATAAAGAACCATCACACCACTCTGACATATTCAGTGCCAGGGCTGGAACTCAGTAACTCATGCTTGTCTGGTCCTGAGTTTTAACAACTAGGCCTACTCCCAGAGTGGGTGGTGTTTTTTTTGGTTTGGTTTGGTTTTCACTCTGTCCCTACGTAGTTCTGATTTATGGTTATGCTGGAGATTGGACCTGGGACCTTAGAGCCTCAAGCATGAAAGTCTTGCGTAATCATTTTGCTGTCTCTCCGACTAAGGCTTACTCATTTCAGTTTTTTGACATGAAGTTAACATAGAAGTACTTTTTGTTTAATAAGTATGTACAGTCAATATGTACATGCATATATAAGTTGCATGGTTATACTGTGGCTATTTCTTGGCATTACAAAACTTAGTAATATAAGTAAAGAGATCAAAGATGAAATATGTGGACAAAGGTTATCCAAAAGACTTTCATGGGAGTTGGGTGGAAGCGCAGTGGGTTAAGGGCAGGTGGCGCAAAGTACAAGGACTGGCGTAAGGATCCCAGTTCAAGCCTCCCAGCTCCCCATCTGCAGGGGAGTCGCTTCACAAGCAGTGAAGCAGGTCTGCAGGTACCTCTCTTTCTCTCCTCCCATCTTCCCCCTCCTCTCCCCATTTCTCTCTGTCCTATCCAACAACGACATCAGTAACAACAATAAGTACAATAAAAAAAAAAAAAAAAGGGCAACAAAGGAGAATAAAAATAAATAAAAGACTTTCATGCCTGAGGCTTTCAGGTTCACTCACCATCACCACCACAACCCAGAGCTGAGCAGTGCTTTGGTGTCTACCTATTTATCTCTTTAATTAAAATAAATAACTTTAAAAATAGAAGAAATGTGCAACATTGTAAAAATAGAAATAGAATAAACATAGCACCTTCACAAGTAAGTCTGTATACTTTATAAGTGTTTGCTTGTTTTTTTACAGATTTATTTATTTATGAACCAGAGTCCTTGCGCACTATAGAGTGTGCATTTAACCAGGTGTACCACCGCCTGGCCCCAAGATTTATTTATTTTTTACATGCATAACATTCCCCAGATTCCCATTTAACAATACAGCCCCCAATACGTCATTCATCATCTTTCATGGACCTGTATTCTCCCCACCAACCCACCCACCCCAGAGTCTTTTACTTTGGTGTAATACTCCAATTCCATTTCAGGTTCGACTTGTGTTTTCTTTTCTAATCTTGTTTTTTAACTTCGGCCTGAGAGTGAGATCATCCCATATTTATTAATGAGAGGGAACCGGCATCACTCTGGCACATGTGATATACCATGGATTGGATTCTGAATCTTATGGTCGAGATTCTAGTGCTGTGCTCACTGCTTCCCCCCTGGACCACTGCTATTACAAGTCTATAGTTTTGATTTTCTTGCCATGCAATCTTTTTTTTTTTTTTTTTTTTAATCTTTATTGGATAGACAGCCAGAAATCACACGGCCCTTATCATAGTTTTGATATTGATACTTTGACAGACATTTTAGGTATTATTACATGATCATGAGCCTTATTGTAGAGGCTAAAGAGCTGATAGAAGTGTCATCACTCATACTGTTAATACCTTCTAAGATTCTTTTTTTTCTTTCATTTTGCCAGACCACTGTTCAGCTCTGGTTATGGTGGTATGGGGGATTGAACCTCTGGGACATTGGAGCCTCAGGCATGAGAGTCTGCTTGAATAACCATTATGCTATCTACCCTCCACTCTCTTCTAAGATTCTTCTGTAGGAATCTTTGAAACACTTATTTGTGGGTATAGTTGAGTTACACTAACATTTCCACCCCCCCATTGCATTATCCTATTTTATTTATTTTACTTTTTTATGAGGGGGTTTTAATGATGTACATTACAGTTCACATGTGGGTGCATTTCCTTATCTCCCCATGATAGGTGTCTGCAAAACATTCTCACCCCCAATTTAGATCCTTTTCTACTATCGTGTACCCAAAACACCTCTCCTCCCCCTTCCATCCCTTTCTTTATCCTCAGAGTGTCCTTGCTTTGGTGTAGTTGTACTCTACTTTAGAAAGGTATGATTTAGACTGCTGAATACTGTTAAAAGCATTAATACTGTTAAGGTATTCAAAAGATACAACATCTGAATTGGCATACTCCACTCTCCAGAGTTCTAAAGATATTTTCCAAATTATAGCTATTAATTAGGGGGTATACAAGGACTTAGGAATTAACATTGTAGTTAGACTTTTTTTAGTTTGATTATTTTTTGTTGCCCTTGTTTTTTTATTGTTGTTGTAGTTGTTGCTGTTATTGATGTCGTTGTTGGATAGGACATAAAGAAATACAGAAAGGAGGGAAGATAGAGGGGGAGAGAAAGATAGACACCTGCAGACTTGCTTCACCGCCTGTGACCCGCTGCACTACCGCCTGACTCCCTAGTTTTATTTTTTTTTAATGTTAATCCTATGATTTCACTTAAAAAATTTTTTAACATTCCATTTTGTTGCCCCTTTTTTTTATTGTTGTAGTTATTATTGATGTCATTATTGTTGGATAGGACAGAGAAATGGAGAGAGGAGGGGAAGATGGGGAAGAAAAAGACACCTGCAGATCTGCTTCACCGCTTATGAAGCGACTCCCCTGCAGGTGGGGAGCCGGGGACTCGAACTAGGATCCTTACGCCAGTCCTTGCACTTTGTGCCACCTGTGCTTAACCTGCTGCGCTACCACCTGATTCCCAATCCTATAATTTCTATAGAAATTTTATTAGATGAATTATAATATTAAAAAAAATTTTTAGTCTATTTGTTGGATAGAGATAGTCAGAAATTGAGAGGGAAGGGGGAGATAGAGAGGGAGAGAGACAGAGAGACACCTGCAGCCCTGCTTCACCACTTGTGAAGCTTTCCCCCTGCAGGTGGGGACCAGGGGCTCAAACCTGGGTCCTTGTACGTTGTAATATGTGCGCTCAACCAGGTATGCCACCACCTGGCCCCAGATGAATTATATTTTGACCTAGTGATAGTTCCATAATGATATGTTGTCAAAGTGTGTTAAATTGTTACTGATCATAGTTTATAAAGATTGTACTATATTATCACAGCTATTTGAGATGGAGAACGCTTTTACTGTGTCATCAGATCCTCATCCCTCTCCTGCTGCCCCTACTTCACTTTCTTTACCTTTATCTTCAACATCTACCTCATCTTGGACTAAAAAACAAAAGAGGATCCCCACTTACCAGAGATCTGTAAGTCAAGGAAGTGGTTATCCCAGGTTTTTTTTTGTGTGTCATGTTAAAAGCATGAATGAGTTAACTGCTTAGATTGACTGAAATAGCCTGCAAACTAACTTTCTAACTTACCTAAACAACTCTTTCACCTTGAATCGAATCTTTTTTTAATACCCTGATACTTAATTTCTTTTGAAAATGGTGATTGGTGATGATAAGCATGTTCAAAGTTCCTAATCTTTTTAATTCTTTCTGTCTTTACTGGATAGAGGCAGCCACAAATCTAGAGGTAAGGGCTATGATAGGGAAGGAGAGAGACAGACACCTGCAACATTGCTACATCACTCACAAAACTTTCCCTCTGCAGGTGGGGACTGGGGGTTTGAACCCAAGTCCTTACACATTGTAACACATGCACTCAACCAGGTATGTTGCCACCTGGGTTATCTTAGGGCATAGTGACTGCACAGTTCCACCATTCATGGGAATCTTTTTTTTTTTCCCCTCACAGATATTTCTATAGCGCTGCTCTCTCACTTGTGATTATTTTCCACCTGTGCAAATGGGGGACTTGCAGGTTCTTGTACATGGTAATGTGTGCTCTACTGGATGAGCTCCTACTCAGCCCCATGAGTTTTTGTTTTAGAAAGATCAGAGCACTGCTCAGATCTGGCATACGTTGGAACTGGGGGGTTGAATCTGGGCCCTCTGGGAATCAATCTTGTGGCCTACCACTGTGCATATCACCTTGTGAGCTGTTAGAACTGGAGTATTTTAAGCTCTGTCCACAAATTCTCTGTCTGTTTTAACTAGGTCATTAGGTAATTTAAGATTTAAATCCTAATTTGGGTTGTACAAGTAGGCTTTTTCCTTTTTTTTTTTTTTTTCTACCAGAGCCCTGCTCAGCTCTTACAGTGGTGCAGGGGATTGAACCTGGGACTCTGGAGCCTCAGACATGAGAGTCTGTTTGCATAACCGTTATGCTGTCTACCCCTGTCCTACAAGTAGGCTTTTCTGGGATATTTTTGTAAAAGCTAAATGAATTAATGCATGCCAAATATTTATTTTGTATGAAGGAGAATTAACCATCTACAAATTTGATGGCTTTGATTTACATGCTTTGGCGACCCTACACATTATTTGGCTATTCCTCATTGGGTTTATCTTTCCATAATTTAGTTCTGTTTCTTTTTTATTTCTTTATTGGGGGATTAATGTTTTACAGTCGACAGTAAATACAATAGTTTGCACATACATAACATTTCTTATTTTTCCACATAACAGTACAACCCCCACTGGGTCATCTGCCATCCTGTTCCAGGACCTGAACTCTCCCTACCGACCCCAGCGTCTTTTACTTTGGTGCAATATCTACAATTTAGTTTTTAATTTTTTATATTTATTTTCCCTTTTGTTGCCCTTGTTTTTTATTGTTGTAGTTAAAATTGTTGTTGTTAATTGATGTCATCGTTGTTACAGGACAGAGAGAAATGGAGAGAGGATGGGAAGGCAGGGGAAGAGAAAGTAGACACCTGCAGACCTACTTCCCCACCTGTGAAGTGATTCCCCTGCAAGTGTCGGGGGTCTTGAACTGGGATCCTTATGCTGGTCCTTGCGCCTTGCATCACATGCACTTAACCCACTGCGCTACCGCCCGATTCCCCCACGATTTAGTTTTTGACCAGAAGATCTTAGCTCTGTCTATTGGTGGCAGCAAAGGTGGGGTTAAGCCTGGGAACGAGTGCATGCAAATCCTATGTACTACTGCTTCTCTGTCTCCTCAGTCCTATCTACTTCATGATTTTTTTTTTTTATCTGATAAACACATTAATTACAAAATTGCTTTTTTAAGTTAGGTTTTCAAATGAAAGCATCTAAAATTGTAAAGATGTTACTATTATAGTGAATCAATTACAGATTTATTTTATTATTATTTTTTAATATGGTACCAGGGCTAAAGCATTACTGAGCAGCCTCCTCGGTCCAGCTTTGTAATTTTCATTTAGAAAGACAGAAAGGATACCACATCACTACTATACAATTTGTGGAACATTCATCTGTCCTTGGTACTTCCTTGTGGTACCAGGTGTACACATATATATAGTATACAGCCAAGTGAGCTACCTCCCAGCCCTTTATACAATAGAAAAACGGGAGAGCAGGTGGGGCGGGAGAGACACACTACTTTTGTTCGGTGTGGGGCCAGGCTTGAATCTGGGTAGCACACATGGTAGAGTAGCACACTGAAGAAGCTATTTTGCCTGCCCTAGAACTCTTGGCTTGCCTTCAGTTAAAGGAGCTAAGCAGGTTTTTACTATTTTCAAACTTGAAACAAGTTACAGAGAAAGTTTCTTTTTGTTTAACACAAGATGCATGACTTATGAAATAAACAAACAGCTGTGAGATTTCTTAAGGAAGTCTTGATAATTTGGGTTTCTGCCTCTTAAATATTAGTTACTTTTTGTTCTGAGACTGTTGGTTTAGTAATTTAAAGTTAACATAAAGGTAACTTTTACATAATGTCTCTTAAAGTGAAAATTAAACTTAAAGTTCTGTTTGTCTAGTAAGTGAAAATTCTATCATAGTGGGAGAAGTTGCCAAAAAATAATCTAAATGATTCCCTCAGAAATGTTTTATTAGCTAAATTAGCATTTCAGTGATAAGGTCCATTCTCTTCCTATTACCTTTATTAACTATTTTACCTTTTTAGGTTAAAGATTTATAGCTCCATTGATGAGACCTAGTTTATGTTGTGATGGTCATGTACATGCAGATCTATATATATGCATATTTGTATATATTGAGTTCTTTTTCCTTTTAAAACAGATGAGCTTTGATCCAAACCTTCTCCACAACAATGGACACAATGGGTACCCCAATGGTACTTCAGCAGCACTGCGTGAAACTGGGGTTATTGAAAAACTGCTAACCTCTTATGGATTTATTCAGTGTTCAGAACGTCAAGCTAGACTTTTCTTCCACTGTTCACAGTATAATGGCAATCTGCAGGACTTAAAAGTAGGAGGTAATCTGTCAGTTCTCTTTTTTAAAAAAGTAACGACAAATTTCTCTTGAATATCAGTTTACTACTAGAATTTTGTCCTACAGCAGCCTGCAGAACTTAAATGTGTGAGAAATCTATTGTTTCACTTAGTGATTTAACAGTGTTTACAAAATTAAATAGTTCCAGAGGTATGACTCTATACCCCACCCACACATATGTGTCATAACATTCACCATAAAAATTCTGTAATTCCCCTCAAATGTTTTTAAATAGGTAACTTAAAAGATTGGTTATCCTCCTAATAATTATTTAGCTACATTTGAGATTTCAACAATATGCAATAAATAAACATCTTATTTATAGAGTGAGGCAGACAGTAGGAGAGATCTGCAAGTTTGTAAACTGTGCACCACTGTCTGAACCTGGACCCTTGTTCATGTTAATCTTCACTTACTACCCTCAACATTTTAGACTTTTAAATATTAGTTATCATTGTACCAGGTACTGTTTTAGTGTTTTGTTTTTTACCAGAGCACTGCTCAGCTCTGGCTTATAGTGGTGTGGGGGGAAACCTAGACCTTTAGAGCCTCAAACATGAGTGTCTTTACATAACCATTATGTTATCTACCCCCGCCCCTGTTTTAGTATTGTTGGAGAAAAATGTCACCAGCTTAGACTCAAAATTTATTATGGCTCTCGCCATAGAAATCACTTTCACATATTAAAATGTTTATCTCTTAAAGATCTGAAGTTACTCTCTTTTTAAAAAATTGTATTTGAAGGCAAAATTAGAGTAGTAGCAAATATGGAGTGCCAACTACTCTAAGCTCCATAAGAACATTATTTTTGTTTAGTCCTTATTTTAGAAAAGAGTAACTTCAAGTATAGGGCTTGAAAAAAGTTTATTATCTTATCTGATTTGTAATAAGTGTATGTCATGAAAATTAAAATAAGACCATCTTAGTCTAAAGTGGTGGGTTGTGAAACTGTATTTTGAAAAGCTTATTAGAACACAGATTTCTGAACTTTATCCTCAGAGTTTGTCTTTGAATAGGTCTGGAATGGGACCGAAGATTTCGAATTTCTTCTAAGCTCCCTGGTGATGTTGCTGCTTCTGGTCCAGAGACCACACTTTGAGAATCATTTGTCTAAGGCAACTCAAATGCTACATTAAGTTTAGCTTGAAAGTAAAATGCTGTTTTGCCAAAACTAGTCCAAACATAGCACTTTTTCTATTTTAGATGATGTTGAATTTGAAGTATCATCTGACCGGAGGACTGGGAAACCTATTGCTATTAAACTGGTGAAGATAAAGCAAGAAATCCTCCCCGAAGAACGAATTAATGGACAAGTTAGTGATTTTGCTGCTTTGTATCTTCTTAGGGCCCTGCATTTGCATATCTTTCACATTAGAAAAGGAATATTACCCTCATCTCCAAGTTTGCACGCAAGAGAGCTTTATAATATATAAAGACTATTTTAAAATTATATCAAAAGCACTGGCATTTCTTGACCTGGAATTTAAATGTGGTCAAGACTTAATTTGGGTTTTTCACATAGAACCGTAAGTCTACACTTACAGTCAGTTTATGTACTGTAAGTTTAAAACTTGGCAGCATGACATCCTCTTGTGGATCATACTAAAATGCATCCCTATGTATAGTATAGAGGATATTAAATTCAGTTTATATTGCACAGTGCTGCTCCTGAAATGATTAGCAATGGAAATTTTTTTTTTTTTTGACTGGTAGGTTGTGTGCGCTGTTCCTCACAACTTAGAGAGTAAATCTCCAGCTGCCCCGGGTCAGAGTCCAACAGGGAGTGTATGCTACGAACGTAATGGGGTAAACTTGTGTATTTTTCTTAAACCTTTGCCTGATCCACCGTGTGATCTATAATCGTACTTTAAAATTCAAAATAGAAAATGTAAGCTGCAGTTGATAAAATCAATTTAAAATTTTATTTCTAAGAGACTTTGAGTGCAGCATAATAAAAAAAAATTTTTTTTTTAATCCATGGGACTTCCAAGTGTCTTAGTTTGCCCAAGTGTGACCTTAGTTAGAACATTAAAGGTAAAATGCACCTTTTATTCACGGGGGGGGGGGGGGGGGAGGCCGCTATGGGCGGGGATCTTATTTCTGGTTCCTTTTAAACACTAACTCCATCTTTTTTGTTTGGAATACCTTATATAAAAATAGGATTTATTTATTTATTTTGAAATGTGACTACAGTCTCTGGGCAAATGATTCCACATGTGTAAGCTTTTTGAAGTTGGATTGCTGCTCAGCTGTGGACTCGCAGAAGTCATCAGCATCATGGAGGGGAAGTGTGTGTTTATATGAATAAAACAACTTGCCATAAAGCATTCAGTTTTAAGAAATTTGGCTTAACATCCAGGTTGAGGTATTTTAAGTAAGTAGTCAAAAGTATGCAGTAGTACACATCTTGCCAATGTAGTAATAATAACTTATTAATCCACAGGAAGTTTTTTATCTGACTTACACCCCTGAAGATGTTGAAGGGAATGTTCAGCTGGAAACCGGAGATAAAATTAACTTTGTAATTGATAACAATAAACAGTAAGTTATTTTTTCCCCATAAGTGATTAAACACTAAAACTTGATGAGAGTTAAAACCCTAACTTAAAACTTTTAGGATGTTTAACTTTTCATCAGGTAAGAATTTGAGTCTATTCTATGATGACCTTCTATAGGGTGTCAAAAATAGAAAAATTAAAATATGGTCAGAATTTGGAAGGAGATATACTAGAGGTCAGCGTAGATTTTTTCCAAAAGCAAGAGTGACGGAGATAGTTTTGAGAAAAAGATGTAAACTCATTAGGGAAGTGAGAATGAAAAGAATATTCTGTGTATAGAAATTATTTGGGGGAATATCCAAAAGTTTGGGATGATCAAATTACCTGAATCATGAGGGGTGAAGTTCAAGCTTTATTCTAAGAATTTTTGAAGTGTCTTAATTAATTTAATTAAAAGTAATTTTATTTTATTTTTTTCTTTTTTAAAGAATTTATTTATTTATTCATAGTAAAGATAGGAGGAGAGAAAGAACCAGCCATCACTCTGGTACATGTGCTGCCGGGTATCGAACTCGGGACTTCATGGTTGAGAATCCAATGCTTTATCCACTGTGCCACCTCCTGGACCACTTAAATGGAGTAATTTTAGATTATTGGGGGAAAATCAAGATATAGGAACTGTGCCCAGGAGACTAGAGAAGAGCTAGTCTATACCCAATGCTACAAGAGAATCTGATACAGATAGGACAAGGGCAGCTGGGTAGAGAAGTGAGATTGAAAAAAAATAATTTAAGTTTAGTATTTTACTTTGAAGTGGGAGAGATGTGTAAAGAAGTTAGAGAGTATTGGGAATATATCATTCACAACAAAAGTCTCAAAATGTGGGTAGAATTTTTATCTTTAAACCTTTCCTCTTTAAGATTATTGTCAGAATAAGATTGAGTTGTGAATATGGGTATTAGTTCCAGTTTGAAGACTTCAGTTTAATGGAGATTAGAAAAGAGAGGGCCTCACTTGGTAGTGTGCTTGCTGCTTTGCCATGTCCCAGGTTTGAGACCAGCCCCCACTGTAGTAAAGGAAGCTTTGGTGCTATGGGTTCTCTCATTTTCTGTCTTATCGTCTCTGCCTTTCAGTCTCTATGAGAGAGAGAAAATGAGAAAAATATGAGATTGGGCTTAAGTTTGAGAAGGGAACCAAGAAAGATGCTTTATTTTATACCAGAGGCACTGATCTACTGGTTTATAGTGGTTCTGGGGATTAAACCTGGGACCTCTGGTGCCTTAGGCATGAAAATCTTTGGCATAACTATTATATCTCTCCAGCCCAAGAAAAAGGCTTTATAAATCCTTGTATGAGTCATATACTTTTATCAAATACTTAGTTTTAGTTATTAATTCTCAAGACAACTTTGCTTGGTAAAATTTTATCAAATGCTTAGTTTATAGTTATTAATTCTCAAGACAACTGTGCCTGGTAAAATTCATTATAAAATAATGTGTGTTCTCCCCAGTTAACCTACCCTTAAGTTGTATAGCTTTTAAATAGACATTCAAACCTGCTTGCTCTAAAACCTTTTTACTTCCCTTACCTGCAGATTAGGGCTTTTACAATGTCCCTGTAAAATCCTTAAATAGAAAGCATGGTAGGGTTATATGTGATATGGAAATAAGGAAATTACATGGATCAGCAATTCTACATGCCATTTAAAAATCAAATAAGACTTACATTGATAACTGCTTGGGATAGAAACAATATAATAGAATGGTGTCTAATTCAAAAGATGAACATCATTTTTTAAAATGTAATTTTTCTTAGAATTCCTACATTCTATTAAAGGTGTACACTCAGGAAAAAAATGAAATAGCTACTAAATTTAGTACTTTACTAGGATTTCATCTCTATCCTGTATCTTTATTTGTTTATATTTTTCCTTACCACCAGGGTTATCTGTGGGGCTCAATGGCACACTTCTGGCAGTTTTTTTTTTTTTAATAGGACAGAAATTGAGTGGGGTGGGGGAGATAGAGACGTGCAGCCCTGCTTCACTGCTCCTGAAGCCTTCCTACAGGTGGGAATGAGGGTTTGCACCCAGCTCCTCTATGCTCAACTTCAACTGGTGTGTGTGTGTGTGTCTCTTAATGAATGGCCTTTCTAAAACTTTTTATCTTTAGTTACATTCAGTCTATAAGAGTAAAGCATGGTGTAGGGGAGAAGCTTCATGAGTAGTGAAGCAAAGCTTCAGGTATCTTAATTTCTCCCTCATTATCTCCTCCCCTCTTTTTTTTTTTTTAAATTTTATTTATTAATGAGAAAGAACCAGACATCACTCTGCTGGTACGTGTTTGCTGTCAAGGATTGAACTTGGGTCCTCATTCTTTAAAGTCCAACCCTTTATCCACTGTGCCTTGTCCCGGACCACTCCCCTTTCAATTTCCATCTGATGTAGCTAGTAAAAACAAAAGGTTATAGTGGCTGCTGGGAGTTGTGGATTTGTTATATAGGCACCAAGCCCCAGCAATAACTCTGGTGGCAAAAGAAAAAAAAAAAACAAACGAGTGTACAGAGTCTTATATTCATATAAAGACAAATATTTTTAGTCACCTAGAGAAAAGTTATGCCTGATTTAGGAGTTTGGGAAAAGGATCAGAAGTCATAAACTATAAATTTGTTATTGGTGATAACAGAACCCTCTAGGCTCCTGAAAGCAAGATAATTGTTTCTCTACACTCGGACCTAACCAAAATGAATGAATTTTCCACCCTTGTTTGATCCACCATCCTGTCTTATTATTCCTTTTTAGTACTGGTGCTGTGAGTGCTCGTAACATTATGCTGTTGAAAAAGAAACAAGCCCGCTGCCAGGGAGTAGTTTGTGCCATGAAGGTAAATGTCATAAAGTTTGATGCACAAGTATTTTCTTTGACAGGCTTAAATCTTGCATATTTTGTCTTCCTTATTGAAATGCCTGTTAACTTCAAAATTAATCTTATCCTTGGTTACTTTTTAATGGACCATTTAATAAATAATGATACACTTTTACATATGTTCCTTATAAGAGAGATGGGTGAGAGAACCAGAGCATCATACTGGCATGTGCTATGCTGGGGATCAAACTATGGGCCTCATACTTGAGAGTCCAATGCTTTACTGTGCAACCTCCTAGGCTGCAGCACTTGTGTAATTTTGGAAAAGACTCATTGATAACGAAATTGTAGTCATAACTGTGTACATTGAATTGTTCATATGTTCCTGTTATTCTTTGGTTTTTGTTGGATTTTAGGAGGCGTTTGGCTTTATTGAAAGAGGTGATGTTGTAAAAGAGATATTCTTTCACTATAGTGAATTTAAGGGTGACTTAGAAGCCTTACAGCCTGGAGATGATGTGGAATTCACAATCAAGGACAGAAATGTAAGATATTTGTCTGACTTGTTATTTGGTGTCCTTTAAAGATAAACAGTACATTACTTATATAAGAAGCTCTTGAAATTACAAAAATGTCATATTCTGATCCTAGGGTAAAGAAGTTGCAACAGATGTAAGACTATTGCCTCAAGGAACTGTCATTTTTGAAGATATCAGCATTGAACATTTTGAAGGAACTGTAACCAAAGTTATCCCAAAAGCATCCAGTAAAAGCCAGGTAAATAGTTTTTTTGGTTTTTGTTAGTCTTTTGCCTCATTAATAGAGTAAGCATACAGGAAGCTTACTCTTTTACTGTGTCCAGAATGTTAGAACAAATTATATTTCATTTGGCTGATTTAGTTAGCTATGTGGTAGAACAACTAAATATTTCTGGATAGGTTTTTTTTTTTTAATATGTTTATTTATTTTCCCTCTTGTTGCCCTTGTTTATCATTGCTGTTATTGCTGTCGTTGTTGGATAGGACAGAGAGAAATGGAGAGGGGGAGAGAAAGATAGACATGTGCAGACCTGCTTCACCGCCTGTGAAGGGACTCCCCTGCAGGTGGGGAGCTGGGGGCTCGAACCGGGATCCTTAAGCCAGTCCTTGAGCTTGTGCTACGTGTGCTTTATCTGCTGCGCTACACCCGACTCCCTGGATAGGTATTATTAAGCTGAATGAGAAACCCTTACTTCATGTACTTGAGTTTTTAACTGGATATGGATGAAAAGGGCATAGAAGGGAAAATGTTAATCAAATTGGAAAAGCTCTAGTGAGCTACAATTTGAGTATGTGCTTGTGGGGTGGGTCATGTGAGCTTAATATAATTGCTGAGGAAATGTGAAACAAAAGCTAATTCTTTTTCTTAAACCTGTCAATTATGCAACATTTCGATTTATGGCCCTATTTTGTGACCATAAAATATAGAGCTTTCAAATTGGATTTATGTTGTCATACCTTTTTTTCTTTCAGGGAAATGTTTGTAAAAATAACATGGGTTTGCTGTTTTCTTTTTTTTTTTTTTCTTGTTTATAATTGGGCAGAATGAGAACTCTCCACCTAAAATAGTTTTTTCCTTTCTCATTAGAGTGACCCATTGCCAGGACGAATCAAAGTTGACTTTGTGATCCCTAAAGAACTTCCTTTCGGAGACAAAGATACAAAATCTAAGGTGACCCTGCTGGAAGGTGACCATGTTAGGTTTAATATTTCAACAGACCGACGTGACAAATTAGAGCGAGCAACCAACATAGAAGTTCTATCAAATACATTTCAGTTCACTAATGAAGCCCGAGAAATGGTAAGTGTTGTAAATTAATACATGAGTATCTGTTGGAGGAAGTGGATATTGTTGACAGTGAAATTATATTAATTTATTTTCAATTTATATTTTACTTACTATAGAAACTGAGATGGAAAGGGAGAGACACACATAATTGGAGCGCTGCTTCATACCTCATGAAGTAGTCCTATGTCTTCGCGCATTCTTCCCCCTCTGCACAAATGGGGGGCTTAATGGGCTTGAACCTGAGTTCTTGCACATGGTAATGTGCACTCAACCAAGTGTGCTGCCACCTTGCCCCCGTAGGTAGAACATTTTTGCTTCCAGGGTTATCGCTTGGTGCCTGCACCACGAATCCACTGCTCCTGGTGACCATCTTTTTTTTTTTTTTTTTTTTTATTTTGGTGACCATCTTTTTTACATTTTTGTTGTCATTATTACATTGTTATTCAATAGGACAGAGAAATCGAGAGAGAAGGGGAGAGAAAGACACCTGCAGCCCTGCTTCACCACTTGTAAAGCCAAACCCCCCCCTTACAGGTGGGCGTTTGAACCAGGTTCCTTGCACTGGTCAGGCCCTCCTTGTGCTTCATGCCACGTGCGTTTAACCCAGTGTGCTACCACCCATCCTCTGGTAGAAAAAAAATTACAGGGAGTTGGGCAGTAGTGCAGCGGGTTAAGCACACATGGCACAAAGCGCAAGGAGTGGTGTGAGGATCCCGGTTGGAGCCCCCGGCTCCCCACCTGTAGGGGAGTCACTTCACAAGTGGTTAAGCAGGTCTACAGGTTTGTCTGTTTCTCTCTCCCCTCTGTCTTCTCTCTCCATTTTTCTCTGTCCTATCCAACAACAAAAACATCAATAATAACTGAAACAATTTAAAAAAAAAAGGGCAACAAAAGGGAATAAATAAATATTTCAAAAAATTAAAGACAGTTGTGTAGTTAACTTCCTTAAGGTAATAAAGAACAGACATTCCTAATCTTTCTGGTATTTATATCCAGCTCTGCCAATCCTCTTAAAATGGATACATAAAAGTTTTAGGATTATGGACAGAATGATATCTAAGGTCTTTTGAAATGTGATTTCTAGTTCATCTTTGTGTTAATTAGACTTTACCAAGTATCTATATGCTTATTAAACAATTAAGATGTATTTCTTTTGCTTATATGTAAACAAAAGTAGGAGTTTTATACTTTATGAAATTTCCTGCCTTTTTTTTATTGCCACCAGGGTTATCACTGGGCTTAGTTAAGCCTGCATCACAAATCCATTGCCTCTAGCTATTTTTTTTCTGTTTTTTTGTTTTCCCCTTTTATTTGAAAATACAGAAATTGAGAGAGATGAGGGATACAGGGAGAGGGAGAGACACTGTAGCACTATTCACCAGTCATGAAGGGCTTCCCCCTGCAGTTGGGGATCAGGAGCTTGAACCCAGATCCTTTAGCATCCTCAAATCCTTGCACTCTACCAGATGTGCCAGCATTGGACCCTTTAAGTAGGTGCTTGTCCAGGAATAGGGGATACCAAAATCATTTCCCAATCAAGTTTTACATTTTCACAAATTAACTTTCTCAAACGTAATTAATACTTAGTCCTCTCATAACATCTATAGTATATCACAGCATAATGTCAATGAAAATTTGAAGTTTTTTTGATGTCTAAACTTTGTCATTGGACTTGATTTTTATGCGTATAATATACTAGTGACTAAAAAATTCAGAACCCAAATGAGTAATTTAAAACAAAATTTAGGCTTCTCAGGTATGATCTGTTTTAATTTGCATTTCAGAATACATTAGGGAGTAACTTGATTGCCCTTGGGAATTTAACAAGGGACAGCTGGGGAAATGGCTAGTTGGAGCTTTTCATGCTTCAGACTTTGACATTAATCCCTACTGCATGTACTAGAGTTAGAGTAGTGCTTTGACTTATCTCCCTCTGTCCTGTCTACTTTGTTTGGAACACTAGTATGTAGTAAATAAAGTATTTTTCTAAAATTTTTAAAAATATTTATTTATTTTCCCTTTTGTTGTCCTTGTTTATTGTTGTAGTTGTTGATGTCATCATTGTTAGATAGGACAGAGAGAAATGGAGAGAGGAGGGGAAGACAGCAGGAGAGAAAGACAGACACTTGCAGTCCAGCTTCACCGCCTATGAAGTGACTCCCCTGCAGGTGGGAAGCCGGGGCCTTGAACCAGGATCCTTAGGCTGGTCCTTGTACTTCGTGCCACATGCGCTTAACCCGCTGTGTTACCACCTGACTTCCATAAAATAAATATCTTTAAGAAAATATTAGCAAGGAGCAGGAGAGAGAGCACAGATGTTTCTGCAATAGATTTTTGTGCCTGAGGTTTGGAGGTCCCAAATTCAATCCCTGGCAACACCGTAAAACCTGAGCTGAGCAGTGCCCTAGTCAGAACAACAACAAAAACAGAACAAAATTTAGCTGAGATTAAATGTCAGAATATTGTTGCTGTATTCAAAGCTGGTTTTAGCATATTCTTTTTTTTTTTTTTTTTTTTTTTTTTACCAGAGCACTGTTCAGCTCTGGCTTGTGATAGTGTGGTGAGGGGGATTAAGCCTAGGACCTCAGTGTTGCAGGCATGAGAGTCTCCTTGCCTAACCATTATGTTATCCTTCACTCCAGTGTGTGGTGTTTTTTTTTTTTTTTGGGGGGGCCTACAGATTTATTGCTGGGACTCGGTGCCTGCATTTTGAGTCCACTGCTCCTGGAGGCTATTTTTCCCTTTTGTTGCCCTTGTTGTTTGCTGTTGTTACTGCTGTCGTTGTTGGCTAGGACAGAGAGAAATTGAGAGAGGAGGGGAAGACAGAGAGGGAGAGAGAAAGACCTGCAAACCTGCTTCACCACCGGTGAAGTGACCCCCTTCAGATGGGGAGCTGGGGGCTTGAACCAGCATCCTTACACTGGTCCTTGTGCTTTGCACCATGTACACTTAACCTGCTGCGCCTCTACCCAGCCCCCCTCCAGTATAATCTTTATAATATACATACTTATGCAAAATCTTAAGGCAATTATGGTTGATAATTTTATTTCAGTAGAAAACTTAAGTGTGGCAGCAGTAGATAGCGTAATGACTATGCAAAGAGACTCTCATGCCTGAAGCTCCAAAATCCCATGTTTAATTCGCCATGCCACCTTAAAACCACAAACGAGCAGTGCTCTGGTTAAAATTACCAAGAGCTATAGTTTACTCTTTTTTTTTTTTTTAATATTTTATTTATTTACTAATGAGAAAGATAGGAGGAGAGAAAGAACCAGATAACACTCTGGTACATGTGCTGCTGGGGATTGAACTCTGGACCTCATACTTGAGAATCCAATGCTTTATCCATTGCGCCACCTCCCAGACCACTATAGTTTACTCTTGATAGAATGTCTTAGTAGAGCTGATAATTTAGTAAGGAGGGGAAAAAAAAGAGAGAATTTTCTGTGGTATACGTAGACTAGAGAGTTGTTTTTTGCTGTATGTGTTTCGAGCACTGGGCTGTAGTTGTAGTTTATTACAATTTTTCTTTCTGCAAGTTACATTATGTAGCTTGATTCTCATTTGAAATCCTAATTCCTGCCATTTATTTGGTGTGTAATTTAGACAAATTGCTTAACTCATCAACTACCTTATTTTACAAAACATAATGCTACTAAGATCACAGAATTGAGAATTAAATGTAATGTCATTTTAAAATAACCTTTTCTTCTGAATAATGTCCCTGGGCATCTCAAGACAGTTGGTTAGGGGTTAACATTTTATTTAATGAGCTATTACTAGGTTAGGAAGATACGGGCCCCAAACTTAACTTGATGCTTTCATACTTGGTATTTTCTTGATATTTCATAGCCTGTGAAAATATGTTTGAATTTCAGGGTGTTATTGCTGCCATGAGAGATGGTTTTGGATTCATAAAGTGTGTGGACCGTGATGCTCGTATGTTTTTTCACTTCAGTGAAATTCTAGATGGAAACCAGCTCCATATTGCAGATGAGGTCGAGTTTACTGTGGTTCCTGTAAGTAGTTTTTTAGAGAAGTATGAGAGGGTTAATTTTGTTTCCTTTTTCAGTTTAGAGGGTTAATTTTATGTTTCCTTTTTCAGTTTAAAGTTACTTTTGTTTATCATTTGTAGGATATGCTGTCTGCCCAAAGAAATCATGCTATTAGGATTAAAAAGCTTCCCAAGGGCACAGTTTCGTTCCACTCTCACTCAGATCATCGTTTCTTGGGTACTGTAGAAAAAGAAGCCACTTTTTCCAATCCTAAAACCACTAGCCCAAATAAAGGCAAAGAAAAGGTAAGTTTTGCATAATTAAAATATTTTTGTTGTTCCTTTGTTCACTGTTCCCAGGCTCCTGTTGCTTATTCTTATTGTGCTTAAAGAAAATCACTATCTATATGGTAATGTGCAGTTTAACATACCCCCACCCCACCCCCAAAGCCTTTGGTAGTAAGTTAATTAATCTAAGGCAAGGTTGTTTGCTTTTCAACAGTCACTTGGGCTGGATGATTCTCCCTTCATTAAGCCATATAGAATGTAAAATGATTCTATAAATAGAGTTCTGAAGCAGCATCTCAGTTGGCATGATCAGGGGTGGTTTCACAGTTGATACTTAGTTGTTGACTATAAATGAGGAAAGGTCCTTTTCAAGTAGAGGCACAGATGAGAAAAATTCCAGGGCTGCTGTAGAAAGTAAGTGTATGGTGGTACAGGAGGTGACACAGTGGATAAAGTATTGGATTCTCAAGCATGATGTCCAAGAATTCAGTCCCCGGCAGCACATGTACCACAGTGATGTATAGTGGTCTCTCTCCCTCTCTCCCTCTACCTCCCTTTCTCCCTCTTTCTCTCCTATCTTCATAAATAAATAAATAAATAAAATCTTTTAAAAAAAAAAGTATATGGTTTGACAAGGGATTCTTTTTTTCCCATTTTGAGGGGTTGGATTATGAGTATAGAAAATCCTTGGCATCATTTTCTACTGATTGTATAGCCTTGATTACATTGATTTTTACCACAGGTTTTCATAATTGTAATATACAAGAAAAAGTCTTTGAAGATTTTTTTTTTAATCGTACCATTAATTTTTTAACAAGATGTCTAACATACTAGTGCATTATAAATGCTTAGCAAATATTGTAGAAAAGTATTGTCCGGGCGATGATGCAGTGGATAAAGGTCTAGACTTTTCATCCATGAGGTTCCTGGTTCATTCCCCAGCAGCACATGTGCCAGAGTAATGTCTGGTTCTTTGCTTTCTCTCCTCTCTTTCTCATTAATAAATAAAATCTTTTTTTTTTTAAGTAATAAATGTGATGGAAAAGCAGAAGTGGATTGCTTTTGAATATGTAATAGTTAATAACTTCTATAGATTAGTTCAAAGGAATCAACGGGGTGATGGATGTGTGAACCCTCATATAGAGATGATAGTTGAAACCATAAAGACTGTGGTCTGGAAGGTGGCTCAGTGACTAAAGCATTGGACTCTCAAGCACGAGGTCCTGAGTTTGTTCCCTGGCAGCACATGTACCAGTGTGATGTCTGGTTCTTTCTCTCTCTCTCCTATCTTTCTCATGAGTAAATAAAGTCTTTAAAAAAAAATGAAGACTAATTTATGTGGTTGCTGTACAATACGTACAATACACTAATTTATATGGTTTCTGTATAATTGTTTGATTTCAAATATGACCCATAATTTCTTTTTTAAATATTTTATTTATTATTGGATAGAGACAGAAATTGGGAGGGGAGAGGGAAATAGAGATAGAGGGGGGAGAGAAACAGACCTGCTACAGCCCTGCTTCACTTGTGAAGCTTCCCCCCTGCAAGTGTGGACCAGGGGCTTGAACCCAGATCCTTGTGCACTGTAATGTGTGTGCATAACCAGATGTGCCACCCCAACCCCCCACAATTTTTTAGGTTTCTGAAGAACCAGTCTTTCTGGTGTTTGGGAATGATTTTACATATTATTGTGAAAATAGTTGGTATGTCTTGACTTCATGACCTACTTGATTATCAGAAACTGAATTTTGCTTGGTCTGTATTTGTAAACATTGGTGAATGTGTTTGGCATTATGTACAAAGCACAGAAAATTCAAGTTGGTAATACCAAAGCTGCTTGTCTACAGAATATCCACCTAGGTGGGTATGACCATATTGGTTTCTAATTAGATATAAGTACCGAATAGACATGTTACATACTTTGAGTAAGCTTTCCTCTAAGGCCATAAAATTTAGGCCAAGTTTGGGACTAAAGTACATAACTGTAGCTATGCCAATTCTTTGACTCAAAGATCTCTAGGAAGAATAGCTGCTTATTGCAATTTGTAGTTGTTTGATCTTTTCCATATAATCTTTTTTTCTTCTCTGTCTTTAGGAGGCTGAAGATGGTATTATTGCTTATGATGATTGTGGGGTGAAATTGACTATTGTTTATCAAGCCAAGGATGTGGAAGGATCTACTACTCCTCAAATAGGAGATAAGGCAAGAGAAATTCTGCTAATTTGAGAGAGGGTTAAAGATTATTTTAGGGACTAGGGAAATAGTATAGTGCTTATGCAAAAAGACTCATGCCAGAGGCTCTGAGCTCCCAGGTTCAGTCCCCAGCACTGCCATATATCAGAGCTGAGCAGTGCTCTGGTCAACAAAAACAAAACAAGCAAAAAAAAAAATTTGTCATTTTAAGCATAGTGGGAAATGGTTTTTCTTTGAGTTTCACAAATTTTGTGTTCTACTTAATATATGTTGGGAATTTTTTTTCTTCCTATTTGCAAAACTGATAATTTAGAATAGATGTAATAGAGATAGAGGGGGAAAGAAACAGACATGAAGCCCTGCTTCACCTGTAAAGCTTCCCCCCTGCAAATGCGGACCAGGGGCTTAAACCCAGATCCTTGTGCACTGTAATATATGCGCATAACCAGGTGTGCCATCCCAACCTCCCATAATTTCTTAGGTTTCTGTTTTTGTTTTTGTTGCTGCAAGGTTTTTTTTTTTGGGGGGAGGGTCATTTTGTGTGCCCCCCCCCCCCGTAGCGTGTTGAGTAATGAACCCAAGTCTTGATATGTGTGTGTGGGCCCCCCCCCCCAAATACTGTGCTGAGTAATGAACCGAAGTCTTGATACATACATAGTGTCAGTAAGCACCAAGCCACTTCCTGGTCAGAGTTTATTCCAAATCTTTAGTGAGTTAACACCAAAGCACCATTATACTCATTTTGAACCTTGCTGTTATACATGGTGCAAGAGATCTAAAGGGATGAGCTCTATTTGCAGACCAGTCTCTCATCCCTAATAAAACTTTTTGAGGAGTTAGTATTTAAGCATTGGGTAGATGATGCCTAGTCTCACTTAGCTAAGATAAAAATAATCCACAAGTAAAAAAAAGAACAGTCTTGGGACAGCAGATAGCATGATGATTATGGAAAAAAAAAGTCTCTCAAACATCAAAGTAAAACATTATCAAAGATTTTATATTGCTCACTTTTCTCATACTTAGTATTCTGGTTTAATGATAGTCCTCCTGTATGGAAAATTAATGCTCTGTAAGGGAAAATATACATTGAAAAATAAAGCTCAACCCTCTTAAAAAAACCAGAATTTTCAAAGGATAGTAGGATAGGAAATACTGTTGAGGAAAAATTGTAGGTAACAATTGAGCTTAGTGTGGAAATAACATGGTGTTAATATTAATAGCATCCTTACTTTTCACAGGTTGAATTTAGTATTAGTGACAAACAGAGGCCTGGCCAACAAGTTGCAATTTGTGTGCGACATTTAGGTCGTAATTCCAACTCCAAGAGGCTCTTGGGTTATGTAGCAACTCTAAAGGATAATTTTGGATTTATTGAAACAGCCAATCATGATAAGGAAATCTTTTTCCATTACAGGTGAGGATTACCTTTTAGGCAAGTTTGGACTCATTTAGGGTGGTATGATCATAGACAGGAATGCCTTTTCAGAGCTGATAGCAACTAACCATTCTTAAGTTTGTATTAGGTGGTTTATTTATTCTCACCACAGTTAATGCAGGGGCTCCATTCTACTGTTATGTAGGTAGAGGGAGTGATGTATATTATGTATGCCATGTATATATGTAGAGATGGGAAGGCACTTGAAGCATTGCTTTACCAGCATTTGAACTCTGCCTACACATATGTGGTGATTGTAATTTTTAACCCAAAGCTCTGTACTGCTAAAATATGGGCGATAGCTTTTTTTAAAATATTTTATTTATTCCCTTTTGTTGCCCTTGTTTTATTGTTGTAGTTATTATTGTCGTCGTTGGCTAGGACAGAGAGAAACGGAGAGAGGAGGGGAAGACAGAGAGGGGGAGAGAAAGATAGACACCTGCAGACCTGCTTCACCGCCTGTGAAGCGACTCCCCTGCAGGTGGGGAGCCGGGGTTCAAACCGGGATCCTTATGCCGGTCCTTGTGCTTTGCGCCACCTGTGCTTAACCCGCTGCACTACAGCCCGACTCCCGGGCGATAGCTTTAATGAAAGAATACTGATTTATATATTACTACCAGTGAATTGTACATTTGATAATACTTTATTTAAGAGCATGGGTTCTTAGAAGCCGACTTTTAGGTTTGAACCCATATTCTGCCACTCACTACTTTCATAACTTCTCTCAAATGAAAGTAGCCTTTTGTTACCTTAGGGGTGGATTTCCTTTTCATTACATGGTTACAGAAATTTAACTCAGTCTCACAGCCATCTCTGCTAGTAAGTGTGATGAAGACTGGGTGCACAGAATATTGTTCCACCATCCATAGATAGATTTCTGAATTGAATTCTTTCTTGCTCTTCTGTGATACTAGGGATCAAACTCAGGATATTGTGCATTCATGGCAGGTATCCTACTATTGAGCCACACCCCCCACCCCAGTTTCATTATCCTGAAGATGGCAATAATGGTGCCTCTTCATATAGGGTATTTTTGAGGGTGTAGTGAGTTACTATAAAGTGTTTTAGGGGTATTCTACATATATAAGCACCATGAGTGTTTTATTATATAAGAGATAAAAACTACTTGCTACTATTGATGTTTGTAGTAATTACTTTCTTATTTATAATGCAATTTTCTTTCCCTCTAGTGAATTCTCTGGTGATATTGATAGCCTGGAACTGGGGGACATGGTTGAGTATAGCTTGTCCAAAGGCAAAGGCAACAAAGTCAGTGCTGAAAAAGTGAACAAAACACACTCAGGTAATGAATTGTGACTTCTATTTATTTCACTCTGCTTTGGATGAGAAGTAAAGAACTGGGTGTGAGAAAACCCCATTTTTCTACAGCAAAGACTTAAGCTGTGATCCCCAGAACAACAGCAACATGTGACATCTCACTAAAAATACAATTTCTCTCACACTACTCAGACCAACTGAAACTGGCTGGGGAAAAATGAGTCTAAATTTGAAATAGAATGATATAAAGAATTGTTCCTGTCTAGTATCTGGGACTTCTAAAAGAACTGCAACTTATTTTAACTTATTTTTGAAGACGTTTACATAAAATTCCCAGGTAGCTCTTTGTTGTGTTGACACCAAGAGAAATAATCAAGAAAATTGGCTTACTGTATTGTAAGCCATCAAGCCCCCAAGGAAATGGGATTTCCCCCCCACCAATTGAGAATGTCACTCAGTGGTAGAGTACACACTTACTTAGCTTCTTTTTTTTAAAAATTTTTTAATATTTTATTTATTCCCTTTTGTTGCCCTTGTTGTTTTATTGTTGTAGTTATTATTGTTGTCGTTGTTGGATAGGACAGAGAAATGGAGAGAGGAGGGGAAGACAGAGAGGAGGAGAGAAAGATAGACACCTGCAGACCTGCTTCACCACCTGTGAAACGACTCCCCCTGCAGGTGGGGAGCCGGGGTTCGAACCGGGATCCTTATGCCTGTCCTTGTGCTTTGCGCCACCTGCGCTTAACCCGCTGCACTACAGCCCGACTCCCACACACTTAGCTTCTATGCAAACCCTGTGTTTGATCCTCAGTACCATTAGTCCAATAAATAAGTGCTTGTGTTGTAGATACTAAAACTAGGGTAGTGGAGAAATCAGAAAAGTTTTCAGCCTTGAGTTTATTTTTTTAATGAACATTACAGGTAAAGATGAATTACATTTTGCATATTGTTTATTTAAAGAGCAGTGCAGATTATTAGCATTAAATATATTAGAGACATAAAAGTATCACTCAAGGTGATACTGGTTCACCTAAGAAAGATGAAAGTAGAGGGGGCTGGGCGATAGCGCAGCAGGTTAAGCACATGTGGCACAAAGTACAAGGATAGGCATAAAGATCCCGGTTCAAGCCCTCCCCCTCACCTCCCCACTTGCAGGGAGGTTGCTTCACAAGTGGTGAAGTCGTTCTGCAAGTGCTTATCTTTCTCTCCCCCTCTGTCTTCCCCTCCTCTCAGTTTCTCTTCTGTCCTATCCAGCAATGACAGTAATAACGATAATAGTAACAACAACGATAAACAACAAGAAATTGAGAGGGGAGGGGAAGATAGGGAAAGAGAGAGAGAGACAGACACCTGCCGCCCTGCTTTACTACTTACAAAGCTTTCCCCCTGTAGGTGGGGACCAGGGACTTGTACCTGGGTCCTTGCTCACTATAATGTGCATGCTTAACCAGGTGCACCACCACCTGGCCCCTCCAATACTAATTTATTGAGGAAACATTGACTTACAGGATTTCTATTATCACAAATGCTTTTGTTTTGTAGTGAATGGCATTACTGAGGAAGCTGATCCTACCATCTACTCTGGTAAAGTCATTCGCCCTTTGAGGAGTGTTGATCCAACACAGACTGAGTATCAAGGAATGATTGAAATCGTGGAGGAAGGTAATAAATAGCATCCCGTTTGTACTTGAAACTTGCTTTCCCTTCAGATTATTGTACTGTTTTTCAGATTCCTTAAAAAGCAAATTAAGAGGGAGTCGGGTGGTAGTGCAGCAAGTTAAGCACACGTGATGCAAAAGCACAAGGTCTGGCATAAGGATCCCAGTTCCAGCCCTTGGCTCCCGCTCCCCACCTGCAGGGTAGTTGCTTCACAAGTGGTGAAGCAGGTCTGCAGGTGTCTGTTATTCTCTCTCGCTCTCTGTCTTCCCTTCCTCTCTCCATTTCTCTCTGTCCTATCCAACAACATCAATAACAACAATAAATCAACAAGGACAACAAAAGGGAATAAATAATTATTTAAAAAAAAAGTAAATTAGGAAAATGTCATACAAGTGGGTGGGGGAGGAAATAGCATAATGGTTATATAAAAAGACTCATGCCTGAGGCTTCAGTGTCTCAGGTTCAATCCCCCACACCACCATAAACCAGAGCTGAGCAGTGCTCTGGTTTAAAGAAAAAAAAGTTTTAATGTCATATATACAAACACCTGTTCAGTTTTTGTTTCTTTTAATTGATGTGACAGAAGACCTGTGCATCACTCTGGCACATGTGATGCCAGGTATCAAACCCGAGACCTATTTTATTTGATAGTCCCAGTGGTCTAGCTATTGGGCTATCTCCCTAGCCACTTGCTTGGTTTTTGTTCATATGTCCCTTGGAAATGAAATTGACATGGATTTATATCATGAACAAATGATTGCTATTTGAACATCTGACTGACATCTATTGAAATATTGGAAACTCTCACACTAAATGTCAAGCGTGATACTATTGACTGGGTTTAATACATCTTTATAGTTTTATTCACTATATTGCTAACACTTGATTTTAGTACCCACTCAGTTTTATAGTTTTGCTTCCTGTAAAAGTTCACTAATACCTATTCCTTAATATGTATAGTTTTTATAGGATTTCAGGCCAAAACTTGCCCCTTTTTTGTTCCAGAATTATCCCTAGGGCTTGGTGCTTGCATTGCAAATCCACTGCTCCTGTTGGCCATTTTCCACCCCGTTTTATTGGATAGGACAGAAAGTGGGGCAGGGTAGAGAGGGAGAAAGAGACACCAGTAGACCTGCTTCACTTGAAGTGTACCCCTGCACGTGGGGAACCGAAGGCCCCAACCGGAACTCTTGAGTGGGTCATTGTGCATAGTAGCATGTGCACGTAACCTGGTGCCCCACTGCTCAGCCCCCAAAACTTGTCTTTTTCTTATTAACTCCCTTAAGTTCTGGAACCACCCTTTCTCAGCAAGTACCACCACAGAGATCAACTTTATGGATGGCGTAAGTTTGCACTAGAAATGATAGAAGGGCTCAAAACTACTGTAAAGAGAGATAGGATTGATAAATTTGAAAATTTCAGCTGGGGTTGGGTGGGTGGTAGCACACTGGTTTAAGAACACATAGTACAAAGCACAAGGGTCCCAGTTCGAGCCTCTGGCTCCCCACCTGCAGGTGGGTTGATTCAAAAGTGGTGAAGCGCAAGTCTCCAGGTCTCTAATCTTTCTTTCCCCTTCTGTCTTCCCCTCATCTCTCTATTTCTCTCCTGTCCCAACAATAACAATAAGAAAGGGTAAAGATGGCTACTGGGAGCAGTGGGTTTGTGGTGCAGGCACCGAGCTTCACCAATATCCCTCTAGGCAAAATAAAGAGAAAATTTCAACTAAAGACAATAACTTGTCTAAAAAAAATAAAATTGCTCATCTTGGAGTCACAGAGGCCACAAGTGGGGTAGAGGGGGCCAAGTGGTAGTGCAGTGGGTTAAACACACATGGCGTAAAGTGTAAGGACTGACTGAAGGATCCTGGTTCCAGTCCCCCAGCTCCCCACCTGCAGGGGGTCCCTTCACAAGCGGTGAAGCAGGAATGCAAGTGTCTTTTTTTCCCCCCGTCTTCCCCTCTTTTTTTGATTTTTCTCTGTCCTATCTAGCAACAAAAATGGGGTGAATGGCCTCTAGGAGCAGTGGATTCGTAGTGCAGGCACTGAGTCCCAGCAATAACCTTGGAGGCAAAAAAAGGGGAGGGGGTAGAACAGGTCACTTGAGAGATGAAGACTAGGCCAGAACATAGCTGACTTTGAAGGATTAATTCCTTTGAATTCCACCACTTCCTTAGAATTCTTGGCACTTGGGGAAACATTGACACTATTGTGTCTTTGTTATTCTATCTGAAATAAAAGAATAACAGTTGGTCTAGGCATTGAGCAAGTTGTTGGCTCTGGAAAAAGGTATCAACTTTGATAAGTCCCTTTGTTGCATGTAGTCCATAGGAACTTTACTAAAAACCACTACTCAAGTCTTTTAAACAAATTTCATGGTGACACCAGCCACCTAAATGAAAGTCCACAGGGGTTTGGCTAATAATTTCTAACTACCCAGGCCTTGCCTTTTCTTAAGTAGCATGAGGATTTTACTTCCTTTGTATTCCTAACCCCCAATCTGCTTATTCCTCCACCCACACCTTCTCACCAGGGTATGAATCCAGGGGATCTGTCATGGCACAGTAGTTCACCTGTGCAACCACTCTGGGTTCATTTCTTTCCCCTTCCACCCATTCTTTTAGAAATGGTATCCCGGGAGTCGGGTGGTAGCCGGGTGGTAGTGCAGCGGGTTAAGTGCATGTGGCACAAAGTGCAAGGACCAGCGTAACGATTCCAGTTCGAGCCCCTGGCTCCTCACCTGCAGAGGAGTCACTTTACAGGCGGTGAAGCAGGTCTGCAGGTGTCTTATCTTTCTCTCCCCTTCTGTCTTTCCCTCCTCTCTCCATTTCTCTCTGTCCTATCCAGCAATGACAACATCAATAATATCTACAGCAATAAAAAAAGCCAACAAAAGAGAATAAATAAAATAAATATTAAAGAAATGGAAAGATACCATAGCATCAACCCACAGTCTATGGAAAACTGCCTTTGCGTGCTTCCCCCACAGGGAAAAAAATTAGAGACATAACATTTAGTGCATATACTCATTAGGCCCATCAGCAGGACTGTTGTGAAATAGTATCTTAGCCTTTATACCCATTTCCCCTTACAGGAGATATGAAAGGTGAAGTCTATCCATTTGGCATAGTTGGTATGGCCAACAAAGGGGATTGCCTGCAGAAAGGGGAGAGTGTCAAGTTTCAGTTATGTGTCCTGGGCCAAAATGCACAGACTATGGCTTACAATATCACACCCCTGCGTAGGGCCACAGTAGAGTGTGTGAAAGATCAGGTAAGTAGTAGTATCTCTGGGTCTTAATTTGATCCTTTTGTAAAATAGTAGCCAATATCTTGGGTTTTTTTTTTTTCCCACAGCCATGGGGGGTGGGGAGGGACAGTTTTTTTTTTAACTTTACCTGCTTTTCAATTATATTTGGTTATCTAAAAATTAAGGAAAATATGTATAAAAGAAAGTAAGGGGGGTTGGGTAGTGGCGTACCTGGTTGAGCACACATTACAATGCACAGGGACCCAGATTTGGACACACCCCCATTCCCACCTGCAGGGGCTAAGCTTTGCAAGTGGTGAAGCAGTGCTATGGGTGTGTCTCTGTTTCCCTATCACTCCCTTCCCTCTCATTTTCTAGCTGTCTCTATCCTATAAATAAAGATTAAAACATTAAAAAAGAAAAAAAAGGAAGACAATAGCAAACATTGCATAAGGAAAATAAGTTTGGAGTGAGATTTACAAAATAGAGATTTTTACACTTTACACCAGAGCTTATTTTGCAGATAAGAGAAAGTGATGAAAATATGTAGAAGGTTAAGGTCAAATAAGCTTAAGTAATCAATTCCTGGTGCTAAAATATCTGGGAAATTACTGAATTTTCATAGATTACTAAACAGCAGTATTACAGTGAATTTAATGGTATGACTTACTGCGGTGCTATAATTCAACCTAATGCTGGGAGAAATGAAAATATCAATAGTATATAAGCAACCTAATTTTGCTTTTACTTTAAAAATTCATTTTTTTTAAATATGAAGGTATTAGATTCTCAGGCAGAGAGATGGGACACACTGCATGTTTTTTTTTTACCTTTTTTTTTAAAGAATTTATTTATGGAGGAGAGAGAGTAAGAAACATATCTCTCTGGTATGTGTGTGCTGCCGGGGAAGCAGTGTTTATTATGCCAGCAGAACCAGCCAGTCAAAAAACTGGACCCTGAGCATAACTTTCCTATAGTAACTCATAGCAACAAACTTAGCACACAACTTTTTCTTTTGTGTATATATAGAGAGTACAGCTTGTTTGAGTAATTAGCAGTCTTGGGCAGAAGTAGATTTTTTTATTATTAGGGGATTAATGGTTTACAGTGGACAGTAAAATAAAATAGTTTGGATAATCGGGCGCAGCAGGTTAAGTGCACATGGTGCAAAGTGCAAGGAACGTAGTAGTAAGGATCTGGGTTCAAGCCCCGGCTCCCCACCTGCAGGGAGTTGCTTCACAGGTGGTGAAGCAGGTCTGCAGGTGTCTTCTCTCCCCCCTCTGTCTTCCCCTCCTCTCTCCACTTCTCTGGATGACATCAGTAACAACAAAAATAAAAAACAAGGGCAACAAAAGGGAAAATAAATATAAAAATACAATAGTTTGTACATGTGACATTTCCCAGTTTTCTACATAATACAGCCCCCATTAGGTCTTCCTCTGCCATCATGTTTCAGGACTTAAAACACACACACACACACACACACACACACACACACACACACACACACACACACACACACACACACACACACACACACACACACACACACCCCAGTCTTTTACTTTGGTACAGTACACCAACTATAGTTCCATGTGCTGCTTAGTGTAGATGTAGCAGATTCTAAGACTACCAACCAAAGCCACTTTAATTACAGCTGTGGAAAGCCCTATTTATGCTGAGAGGTGGGGGGAAGATGGCCACCAACTGCATTTTTCTGTAAGAAATCAGCCCTTGCTTTCTTCAGTAAAAGCAACCTGTTATTTCAGTCAGCCAATGATGAATGGCAGGGATTTCAGAATTATTTTTTTTCCCATTCTGACAAGTTTTGCAGCCTCATCTGCTATGTTACAACACAGTTTTAACTAGAATGTCAGCATAAATACCTTGTTTTATAAATCTGAGTTAAGGTCAAGTACTAGTCTTCATTGTAGGATGTGCCCATTTAACTACTTTTTCTCCCCCCTACAGTTTGGCTTCATTAACTATGAAGTAGGAGATAGCAAGAAGCTCTTTTTTCATGTAAAAGAAGTTCAGGATGGCATTGAGCTACAGGCAGGAGATGAGGTGGAGTTCTCCGTGATTCTTAATCAGCGCACTGGCAAGTGCAGCGCCTGTAATGTTTGGCGAGTCTGGTGAGTTCTTGTTAGATCGATTAGTCTCTCAAGCTAAATCTATTTTTTATAGTGAAATAGTATTTAGCAAGACTTGAGCTTCCTATCCCTTACAGTAAGTTTTCCAAAATCTGACTTCTTATTTTGACTTTACAATGACTTAAAAAGTGATGTAAATCCAATCTGAAACCATAACAAAGCAAATTTGGGGAAGTAATTTTCCATTTGATTGAGATCAGTTTTGACCTGATTGCTTTATTATTATTATTATTATTATCTTTATTTATTGGCTAGAGATTGTCAGAAATGGATAGGGGAGAAAGAGACACCTGCAATCCTGCTTCACTACTCATGAAGCTTTCCCCTTGCAGATGGGGACCGGGGGCTTGAACCAGGGTCCTTGAGCACTGTAACGTGTGTTCAATCAGGTGCGCCACCACCTGGCCCCAATTGAGATCTTTTTTTTTTTTTTTTTTTTTTTTTTTTTTTTTTTTTTGCCACTTTCTGGTTATTTCTTGTTGCTCCCTATGCCTCTCTTAAATCTGTCTTCACATCTAAATTTGTCTTTTTGTGAAACACTAAAGCATTTAACTGGATACTTACTATAAAGATTGTGTAGTCCTCAATCTTAAGGGACTCTGTTCATGCTTTTCTCTCAAGTCATTTTTAGATCTTTACACTGCTTTAAATTAGCATTTTATAGCTTAGAAGTTTGGTAGAGGGAGTCGGGCTGTAGCACAGAGGGTTAAGCGCAGGTGGCGCAAAGCACAAGGACCGGCATAAGGATCCTGGTTCGAACCCCGGCTCCCCACCTGCAGGAGAGTCGCTTCACAGGCGGTGAAGCAGGTCTGCAGGTGTCTCTCTTTCTCTCCTCCTCTCTGTCTTCCCCTCCTCTCTCCATTTCTCTCTGTCCTATCCAACAACGACAACAACAATAATAACTACAACAATAAAAAACAACAAGGGCAACAAAAGAGAATAAATAAATAAAATAAATATTAAAAAAAAATTAAAAAAAAAAAAAGAAGTTTGGTAGAATATGTGTACATGGTTTTTCAGTGGTTTTTTTTTTTTGTTTGTTTGGTGTGTGTGTGTGTATTTTGTTGTTGTACCTGAGTTGAATACATAGCAAAGAAACACTATCCAAGTGAGCTATTTGCCTGCCCTGTATTCTTAATGTCAATAACATTGTTCCATGTGAGACATTGGATGTCTCTGGGAACATTTCTTTATAATTCATATCTGCTACTTTGTAGAAGTAGTAATTGGTTACATACTATTCTGGACTGTTTATGCTGCACACAACAGTAAACCTTGTGTAAGGAAAATGAAAAATTAAAACTTGTCTATCTTGTCTTGCTAACTGGCTCGATGAGATAAGAGGCCCCTTCATTAACAGTCATTTTGAGTATTTAGATAGAAGACAAAATCTTCTAAGTACTCATCGCGTACACACACACCCCCAAGTGTTATCTTTCTCACAACTTATCTTTCTCACAACTTGATACGTTACAGCGAGGGCCCCAAGGCTGTTGCAGCTCCACGACCTGATAGGTTGGTCAATCGTTTGAAGAACATTACCCTGGATGATGCCAGTGCTCCTCGCCTAATGGTTCTTCGTCAGCCAAGGGGACCAGATAACTCAATGGTATGGGGAACATATATGGTTTGGAAGGACTGAGTCCAGAATAGCTCAGCTCAATTGAGCCTTATATTTTTCTATATAGTGGTTCCTATATAGTAGCACATTCCTTGGTTTTGTTTCTTTAAACAGTGTAGCTGATGGATGAGAAGGGCTTACTCTAGGAAAGAACTGGTAGTTACAAGTCATGGCATTTTGGGATGTTGGATATACCAATTGTAAGACCTGTATCATTAACTGCAGTTTTTTTCCCCCACAGGGTTTTGGTGCAGAAAGAAAGATCCGTCAAGCTGGTGTCATTGACTAACCACGTCCACAAAGCACATCATTAATCCACTATGATCAAGTTGGGGGGATTCTGGTGAAGGGTTCTGAATATCTCCCTCTCATCCCTCCCCAAATCTGGAAAACTTATTCTATTGAACTATTACACCAGTTTTAACACCTTCCTCGTGTTATGTTTTAAAAAAATAAATAAATTTAAGAAAACCATTTTAAAATTATGCACAGTTGCAGCCTGGAGAACTTAAGGTGGCGCCTTATAGTATCAATTTTAGGAGCTTTATTTGGTGCATTTAACGCAACTGATAATTGCAAGATCCACTTCGCCTGTATAAGTGAGAAATACAGACTGTTAACTTGTTGGCCCTATGAAATTCTGCACTTGATATTTAGTTATATACTCTACTCATTACTTTTGGCAAGGTGTTTTGCTAAACTCAGTTGCATTCTTCTCCTTTCCTGTTTATTATGCTTTAATTCTGAGGACCATATGAGAGTAGAATATATTACCTTTTAAAAATTATAAAAATTTATATAGGCAAACCATTTCCTTAAGTTAATGGCCAAATGTTAAAAGTTATTTTTCATATCATTTATAATCTTGTCACAATCCACTTAACGAAGTTTGGTTAGGTTTCAGTGAAAATTATCTTCCAGAGTAGTTTTTTTTTTTTTTTCTCCCTAGGATGGGGATGGGGGTAACTTTACTACAATTAGTATATATGGTGCAGAATTTCATACAAATGAAGTGTGCCAGCAGTGTGATAATTTAAAGCATATTTAAACAAAGGACGAATGCACAAACTTGCTGCTTAAATCACTGCAGCTTCTAGGACCCAGTTTCTTTTACTGATTTCAAAACAAAAATAAAAAGTTGTGCCTGAAATGAATCTTGTTTTTTTTTTAAATATATATACATATATATGTATATATATATACACATATATACACATATATATACATATATATATATATATATATAGTAGCCACCTGGTTCCTGTGTCGGGTAAAAAACAGGCACTTGACCCTTGGTGTAGCTTCTGTTATATTACAGGAATTGATTGATCTGATTTCTGGCCCTCATCTTGAATTGACCACATAATAGGGTCCCTGGTCAGTGGACTGAAGGCTTTGTCCGAAGTGACAAGGGTCAGCTCAGGGGATGTGGGGGAAGGCACTTTTATCTTCCCTGTTGTCATTTGAGGTTTTGATCTTCTCTGGGTAAAGAGGCCGTTTATTCTTTGTAAACATACAACATCTTTGCTTTCTCCAGTTTTCTGTTAATGGCGAAAGAATGGAAGCGAATAAAGTTTTACTGATTTTTGAGACACAAGCACCTAGCACTTTTAATTATTGCAACGTCCTGTGTGGGAGGGGTTGATCTGGGTGCGGCTTTCCACGTGACTGGGTCTGGATGAGCCCACGTGGCCAGGGCGGGGACTGGCGCCTGAGGCGCAGAGTGATTACGTAGCGGGCGGGGCCGGAAGTGCCGCTCCCTGGTGGGGGCTGTTCATGGCGGTTCTAGGGTCCCGAGCATTTTTCCTGATTTTCGACCTAAATCCAGTTAAAGTGGAGATACCAAAGTTTGAGGTAAGTCTTTGGCAAGATTAGCATTCGTATTTTGGACATGGTGTCGTCTCTTTGTTTCCACTAATCGAGTGGAACCCGAAAGCTGTAGACAAAGGTTCTGGGCGGGGGTTCCTTTGAAAGGGGAGGTGGGTGGATTTCGAGACTGGCGGGACAGTGGAAACGCCGCCGGTCCGCCGCCGCCCCCCCCCCCCCAACTGAGAAGACTTAAAATGAAAAGGGAGATATTTACCTTAGACTTGAGGGCGGGGTCCAAGCTTTTGAAAAATAGTGAAAAAAAGACTGAATTCTGAGGTCTCGGAAGCCTGCAGCTATTTCCTGCATCGCTGAATCTGAGAATTAAGCGGAGGTTTTCGTTTATGGAACTGGCACATTTCAAACTAGTTTTCTTTATTATTGACTAGAAAGCTTTGAAATAGTGCAGATGGGGCTCACCAATTAACCCTAATTGCTTTCTCACAGGTTCTTGCTGGTGTGAAATGACTGAGTACAAACTGGTGGTGGTTGGAGCAGGTGGTGTTGGGAAAAGCGCACTTACAATCCAACTAATCCAGAACCACTTTGTAGATGAATATGATCCCACCATAGAGGTGAGGCCTGGTGGTAATCCGCTGACTCCTACCTCTTCACTTTTTGCCCACTCCATTGGACTGTTTAGCTAAATAAATAGGGGAGTAGGTAAAGTTATTTTGGTATTGTGTTAAGTAATAAGTAAAACTGCTTGTTCATTTTTATTAGCTGGGACGAAATTTTTTTAGAAGTTTACAATTTTCTTTAAGAAGTTTACAAGTCTTAACTCCTTGAAACGCACTATTGGACTTACTTTATAAAAATTTATTCCCTTTTGCTGCCCTTGTTTTATTGTAGTTATTGATGTCGTTGTTGGATAGGACAGAGAGAAATGGAGAGAGGAAGGGAAGATAGAGGGAGAGAAAGATAACACCGCTTGTGAAGCTACTCCTCTGCAGGTGGGGGAGCCAGGGCCTCGAACCGGGATTCTTTTGATGGCCTTTGCACTTTGCACCTTGTGCGCTTAACCCGCTGCGCTACACCCGACTCTCTTAGTTACTTTACATGACAGTTCTATTAAAATAGGCCAGGTTATAGGTAGAAATAATTAGAATAATAGGATGAAGATAAAGGATTCAGAGCTGGCTGTTCTGCAGTTTTCATTTCTCAGCTAGTTGAAAATTTGAATCCCTATGCCTACAATTTTAGCCCCTGTTTTCAGTTTACTTAGTTATATTAGACAGATCACTTAGTCTTTGGGCTCATTAACAAACTTCTGCCTGCCACACAAAATTGTCATGTTAATTTTTTGCAAATGAGTATTTTCATTTTCATGTAGATTGGCTTCAACAGGTGGCATCTAAGGACCTTTAAAATTTTTGTAATTTTTTCAAAATGTCTAATACTAGAGATAATAGTTTTTCAATCTACACTCGGTCTCTCCAACCCCAACCCTGCCATAGAAACCCCCCCCCCCCCCCCCCCCCCCCGCACCTCTCAGCTCTGGCTTGTGGTGGGGATTGATTGAATCTGGGACTTCAGAGCCTCAGGCATGAGTCTCTGCATAGCCAACATGCTGTCTACCCCACCCGCCATCGATTCTTTAATGCTCCTTAAGCTATTATTAAAAGTTGATTGTTAATCCTTTTTTTTTTTTGGGAAAAATCTGTTCGGCATAGCACTGTTGGTATTAAAAGTTAGAGACTTTAATATCTTTCAGTTATGTTTATTAAGGTGTAATTTTACATACAGCAAAACTTTTTAGGCCTATAATGCAACTACTTTTTAAATACTTGAGCTTAACAGAAAAAAAAAAAAAAACCTTAAGGGACTGGGGAGATTGCATAATAGTTGTGCTCTGAAGTCACTGGCTCAATCCCCCATACCACCATAAGCCAAAATTGTACACTTTTCTGATAAAGTGAAAGTTTAAAAAAGCTTAAATACCTATAACACAGATAAAAATACAGACTGTTTCCAGTGTCCCAGGGAGTTTCCCTATGTCTTTTTCCAGCTAAGCCCCGTACCCCACCACTTCTGACTTGTCATAAATTTGCTTAAAATCTGTTTTTATGATTTTGTTTGTTCCTGAGACCACTCATACACAGAATCATATTTGATGTTTCAAGGAAGCTTTGATGACCTGAATTTCATATCAATTTGAAATAGCGTATTACAGTCCCACAGTGAAGTCAGTTATAGGATTAATCTGCTTAATTATAGAAAACTAGGTCAGGGGAGACGGGCGGTAGCGCAGTGGGTTAAGTGCACGTGATGCAAAGAGTTAATGGACCGGCGTAAGGATCCTGGTTTGGGCCCCCACCTGCAGGGGAGTCGCTTCACAGGCGATGAAGCAGGTCAGTAGGTGTCTTTCCTCCTGTCTTTCCCTCCTCTCTCCATTTCTCTCTGTCTTATCCAACAACGACATCAAGAACAACTACAGCAATAAAACAAGGGCAACAAAAGGGAATAAATAAATATTTTTAAAAAATAAAATTAGGTCAGGTTCTGTTTCTCTAGCTGGATCTCTGCTAAATGTGATAATTTTTTTTTGTTTTCTACCGAATTCTCAGAACACAAGTATCAAAATACCAGTAAAATGTTTGTTGCCTTAAGTTGGCTGTGGAAATAGCTCAGCTGGTCAAACATGGAACTCCATTGTCTGAGATTCCTGGTTTGATACTAGCAGTACATGTATGAAATAGTGCGTAAGCTCTCCTTCCTCCAACCCCCCCCCTCATATGAAGCTCTGCCTCATCTGAAATAAAACTTATAAAAATAATCTAAAAATTGCCTTACATCAAAATTGAAGGTTTTTCTTTCTTTTTGAAAGTGAATTTTTTAAAGATTTAAAGAGGAAGAACCAAAATATCACTCTGATACATACAGTATTGAGGATTGAACTCAGAACCTCATGCGTGAGGGTCCAATGTTATATCCACCACCTTAACTCCTAGGCCAGTTGAGGGTTATTTTTATATGGTATGTCTTTCTGAGAAATTGACTAGCATAACAAAATTTTATGTTTAGATTAAGTAAAAATTGGGAGTCAGGCGGTAGCACAGTGGGTTAAGTGCAAAGCACAAGGGCCAGCATAAGGATCCTGGTTCGAGGCCCAGCTTCCCACCTGCAGGGAATTGCTTTACAATTGGTGAAGCAGGTCTGCAGGTGTCTGTCTTTTTCTTACCCTCTCTGGTTTTTCCTCCTCTTCATTTCTCTCTGTCCTATCCAATGACGACATAACAATAATAACTACAACAATAAAATGGGCAACAAAAGGGAATAAAATTAATTAGCCTACAGGTTCATTTTAGGAATTTTATTCAAGAATATTTTTCTAAATTATGATCTTTCATAATGAGAAAAATATTGTGGTATAGCCACTGAAATAAGGAAGTATATGTTTAGTCACACAAAAGCACTGTATGTAGGACTACGTATAAGTGGTGGAAGTACGTAAAGGATTTTGAGTGTGCATTTAAACACGAAGAACAGCCCACTTTATTTCCTAGTTAAATAAACTGGAAAGCTAATCTAATCTCACTGTTAGAGAGCTGTCTTTTGAATTTCCATGTTATCTTTCCTTATATATGTATATTCAGTTTGTGACTAAGTATTTCTAAGAACAAGTCAAAGAGACAGAAATGGACTTGTTATAGATCTTATATAACTGGCAATAACGTTGCATTCTCGCATTTAATAAAAATGGATTCTCCTCTCCCACCCTGCTTCTGCTTGATTACCCTCCCCAGGATTCTTACCGTAAACAGGTGGTTATAGATGGTGAAACCTGTCTGTTGGACATACTGGATACAGCTGGACAAGAAGAATACAGTGCCATGAGAGACCAATACATGAGAACAGGCGAAGGGTTCCTTTGTGTATTTGCCATCAATAATAGCAAATCATTTGCAGATATTAACCTCTACAGGTACTATGGAAGTATTGTTTTTCTGAAAAGATAACTTTAAATATGTCCTGAAGTTTTGTGGGGAGATGAAGATACCATACTGAGGAGAGTACAGTCTTTTAATTATGAATAATGTTGGTTTGGGGTTGAACACTGAAAAACTGGAATGAAAACATATATTTAACATTGGAATTGATTTCATATAATGGTTTAGAATAGGTGATAATATGTAAATGAAGGTTTTTAATGGGAATAATTTAGAACTAGAAATAATGTTTTGGAAGAACAAATTTCTGAGAGGAAAATATGTCTGAGAAACATTCTTCTGTAAGAGAAGATGATAGGGAAAAATAAATGGAAGAAAAGAAAAAAAACATAAAGATGATCTTCCTCTATAGATAAGGTTTCAATTTGATTAGACCATAAAAAAAATTCTAGTACAGCATTCTTATTTTGCAGAGTCACATATAGAGTTCACTGTGAAAAACATGGTGCTTACCTGAGGTGAGGGTATAGAGGTGTTTAATTTGACTATGTAAATGGCACTACAACTTCATTTTGGTGCCAAAGTTCATTTTTTTGGATAACCCATTTAATAGAAGTAAATGCGCTTATATAATCCTAGGGCTGAAATTATATAGAGTACCACTGTGCCGTATGGTAGGCATAAACTGTATATGAAATAAATCTTAAGAAAAGAGTGTGGATCAACCTGCCAATGCCCATGTTCAGTGGGGAAGCAATTACAGAAGCCAGACCTTCAACCTTCTGCACCACATAATGACCCTGGGTCCATACTCCCAGAGGGATAAAGAATAGGGAAGCTATTGGGGAGGGCGATGGGATAAATAAAATTAAGAAAAAAGTGGGTGGGTGGGGAGAATACAGGTCCATGAAAAATGATGAATGACATAGTGGGGGTTGTATTGTTAAATGGGAATCTGGGGAATGTTATGCATGTAAAAAAAAAAAAAAGAAGAAGAAGTAGAAACGCAAAGCAGAAATTGACTGAGTTTGGAGTATGGCACCAAAGTAAGAAAGCAGAAGTATACTAGAGTTTGCAGTGAGTACCTCCCTAATACTTCCTCTCCACTTTTCCAAGCTTTGGGTCCATGATTGCTCAACAATTTGTTTGGCTTTGTATGTTAACTCTCTTTTCAGTCACCAGGTTCCAGGTGTCATCAGGATGCCGGCCAGGCTTCCCTGGATTGAAGACCCCACCAATGTGTCCTGGAGCTCTGCTTCCCCAGAGACCCACCCTACTAGGGAAAGAGAGAGGCAGACTGGGAGTATGGACCGACCAGTCAACGCCCATGTTCAGCGGGGAAGCAATTACAGAAGCCAGACCTTCTACCTTCTGCAACCCACAATGACCCTGGGTCCATGCTCCCAGAGGGATAGAGAATGGGAAAGCTATCGGGGGAGGAGGTGGGATATGGAGATTGGGTGGTGGGAATTGTGTGGAGTTGTACCCCTCCTACCCTATGGTTTTGTTAATTAATCCTTTCTTAAATTAAAAAAAAAAAAAAAAGAATAAAGCATTTCCATGGTTACATTAGCAAGTAAACTTTTCATTTATTCAAGAACTGCATGTTCTTGAAGCTTTATCACTGCTCCACCTCCCGGACCACCTATAATTCTTTTTTTTTAAAAAGTTCTTTTTTTTAAAATTTTATTTATTTATTCCTTTTGTTGCCCTTGTTGTTTTGTTGTAGTTATTATTGATGTCATTGTTGTTGGATAGGACAGAAAGAAATGGAGAGAGGAGGGGAAGACAGAGGGGGAGAGAAAGACAGACACCTGCAGACCTGCTTCACCGCCTATGAAGTGACTCTCCTGCAGGTGGGGAGCCGGGGGCTCGAACCGGGATCCTTCCGCTGGTCCTTGTGCTTAGCGCCACCTGCGCTTAACCCGCTGCACTACCACCCGACTCCCCCTATAATTCTTTTTTAAAGATGTATACTATGGTCTGGAGGTGGCTTGAGGTTCTGAGCTCAATCCCTGACAGCACATGTACCAGAGTGATGTCTGGTTCTTTCTCTACTATCTTTCTCATGAATAAATTCTCAAAATAAAAAATATGGACACTAGCCAAATGGAGAAGTAGCCTATTTAGAGGCAGTGAGCTCTTTTTTTTTTTTTTTAACCTCAGACTTATATAGATTGCAGTGTTGAGTTGCCAGTTAAATCCAAGGCCACGTGTGTCAAGATAAAGTAATTGTTCAGGTCCATGTGGTGGTGCAACTAGTTGAGCACACATGTTATTGTGTGCAAGGCACAGAGTTCAAGCTCCTGGTCCCCACCTTGGAGGGCAAAGCTTTGCAGGTGGTGAAAAACTACAGCAGGTGTCTCTCTATCATCCTCTCTCCTACTTCCCTCTCAGTTTCTGGCTGTCTCTATCCAATAAATAGATAATAAAAAGAACTTTTTTAAAAAAAAAAAAAAAAAAAACTTTATTTCTACAAAAAAAAAAGTGACCTGGCAGTTGACTTTCCTGCAGCTGCTGCATCTCTAGCCTTAAAATGAGAAATCTATTAAAGTGTACGTGTGTGGGGGGGGTGAAGTTCACTATTAGGAGCTAAAAATGACTAAATTTTGCTAGACTTAATTTCCTTTTAATTTTTATTTATAAAATGGAAATATTGATAAGACCATAGGATAAGAAGGGTACAATTCCACATAGTTCCCACTACCAGACTCCATATCCAATCCCCTCCCTTGAAAGCATTCCTATTCTTTATCCCTCTGGGAGTATGGGCCCAGGGTCATTATGGGGTGCAGAAGGTTGAAGGTCTGGCTTCTGTAATTAATTCCCCGCTGAACATGAGTGTTGGCAGGTCAATCCATACTCCCAGCCTGTCTTTCTTTTGCCCTAGTGGGACAGGCGTCTGAGGAGTCAGGACTCCAGGACACATTAGTGGGGTTGTCTGTCCAGGGAAGTCAGGTTGGCTTCATGGTAGCATCTAGAACATAGTGGCTGAAAAAGAGTGAAGGTGGGAGTGAGGCGGTAGCGCAGTGGGTTAAGCACAGGTGGCGTGAAGCAAGGACCGGCTTAAGGATCCCGGTTCGAGCCCCTGGCTCCCCACCTGCAGGGGAGTCACTTCACAAGCGGTGAAGAAGGTGTCTTATCTTTCTCTGCCCTCTCTGTCTTCCCCTTCTCTCTCCATTTCTCTCTGTCCTATCCAACAACAATGATGTCAATAACAACAATAATAATAACAATAAAACAAGAGCAACAAAAGGGAATAAAATAAAAACTTAAAAGAAAAAAAGAGTGAAGGTATAAAGCAGAGCAATTTGTTGGGCTAAACTTAATTTTTATCCTAGCTTTTTATTTTTTCCTAAAAGCTTGTTCTTGTGTTGATACTGTATTTCTTTTTTTAGGGAACAGATTAAGCGAGTAAAAGACTCAGATGATGTACCTATGGTGCTAGTAGGAAATAAGTGTGACTTGCCAACAAGAACAGTTGACACGAAACAAGCCCATGAACTGGCCAAGAGCTATGGGATTCCATTCATTGAAACCTCAGCTAAGACCAGACAGGTATAGTAACACTTGACACCTGGCAAGCATTTGTGTTTGATTGTCTCTTTATTAGAAGTCTGATCTACAGTCTTTGTTAGTGATTTTTAATAGTGTTCTATTAATATAGTCAGTTACCACATGGCAGCTGTTTTGTCAAGGGTGTACCACATAAAAACAGTGGCCACCAAATTTCTATGTCCTAGCAGTGTCATAGTGGTCAAAAAGTATTTCATGCTGACAGTAGCCTCTTAGACTTTAATGCTTAACTTTAATTTTGTTTATATTATATTTGGTCCCTAAGCGTAAGAAATCAGTACAACATGTCATAAAGGTTTGTGGCCTAGGAGCAACAGGCTATATACCATATAGACCAAGTATGTAGTAGGCCTACTATCAGTTTAAGCACACTGCATGCTTGTACAGTGACAAAGCTGCCCAACAACACATTTCTTATGACATACAGCCATAGTTAAACAATACATGGCTATTTATTTAATCTTGAATTTTAACCTAAATGAATATACTAATATTCTGACAGAATTTTTCACTTTTTTTTTTTTTTGCTAGTAGCATTTTAACATGGGAAAGCACTTGTAAAATGCTTTTGTGGTTTTTTTTTTATTATATTTATTTATTACTGCATGGAGACAGACACCTCAGCCCTGCTTTACTACTCATGAAGCTTTCCTCCTGCAGGTGAGGACTGGGGGCTCAAACCCGAGTCCTTGAGCACTACAGTATGCGCACCCAACCAGGTGTGCCACCACCTGGCCCCACTTTAAAGTATTTTAACCCTTGATTATAATTACTTTGACCAAACACAAAAGTAAATTCCAAATGTATCAGGGACTTGGATGTTAGACCAGAAACTATCAAATACTTGGGAAAATATTGGCAGAAATCATATATATATATATATTTTTTTTTTTTCCCCTCCAGGCTTATTGCTGGGGCTCGGTGCCAGCAGTAAGGATCCACTGCTCCTGGAGGCTATTTTTCCCATTTCGTTGCCCTTGTTGTGGTTATTGTTGTTATAGGTGGTGTTGTTGGACAGGACAGAGAGAAATCAGAGAGAGGATGGGATGGGAAGACAGAGAGGAGGAGAGAAAGAGACCTGTAGACCTGCTTCACCTCTTGTAAAGCGACCCCCCTGCAGATAAGGAGCCCCGGGGCTCAAACCCAGATCCTTAAGCTCTTTGCACCATGTGCACTCATCTTGCTGCACTACTGCCCAGCCCCCCTCCATAAAATTTTAAAGGTATCTTCAATGATACCCAATTACAAAGACGACTAAAAATAAGCCAATGGGACTACATCAAATTAAAAAGCTTCTGCACAGCAAAAGAAGCCACCACCCAAACAAAGAGACCCCACACAGAATGAGAGATTTTATATATATATATATTCCCTTTTGTTGTCCTTATTTCCTGTTGTTGTTGTTGTTATTGATGTCATTGTTCTTGACACCATTGTGTCACACATGGGTGGCCAGGCAGTAGTGCACCAGTTAAGCGTGCATAGTAGGAAGCACAAGGACCAGCACAAGGATCCGGGTTGGAGCCCCCAGCTCCCCACATGCAGGGGTTCACTTTGCAAATGTTGAAGCAGGTCTGCAGGTGTCTGTCGTTCCCCCTTCTCTGTCTTCTCATCCCCTCTCAATTTCTCTCTGTCCTATCCAACAAAAAAAAAAATGGAAAAAATGGCTATCAGGAGCAGTGGATTTGTAGTGTACTGAGCCCCAGCAATAACCCTGGAGCAAAAAAAAAAAAACCAAACTATTGCATTTTACTGGTGAATATAAATCATTAATCCCCCAGTAAAGAAATAAAATAAAATAAATTTAGAAACATCAATCCTGGGAGTCGGGCTGTAGCGCAGCAGGTTAAGTGCAGGTGGCGCAAAGCACAAGGACCGGCATAAGGATCCTGGTTCGAACCCCAGCTCCCCACCTGCAGGGGAGTTGCTTCACAGGCGGTGAAGCAGGTCTGCAGGTGTCTATCTTTCTCTTCCCCTCATCTCTCCATTTCTTTCTGTCCTATCCAACAACGACAAAAACAATAATAACTACAACAATAAAACAACAAGGGCAACAAAAGGGAATAAATAAATAAAATAAATATTAAAAAAAAAAAAAGAAACATCAGTCCTTTGTCCATCAGCACCACTCTTCAGGGTTTGAACCTCATTTCCAAATCTCCACCCTCCCCTGCAGTGGACTTTTCAAATCTTGCTCTACCTGTGCCACATTACCTGCTTTCTTTTGCTTAAATGTTTTAGTAGAATACTACATTTAGTATCTTTTTATATGTATGTATTCTAATTATAACTCAACTGGGTGCACCACTGCATGGCCCTTAATTCAGTGTCTTCTTAAAATGCATGCATATAACTATATCTATATCTGTATTTTTTTTTTGTAGTCCAAGTCTTATTGTGCTTTTATATTTTTATTTTCTCTTTTACAGGAGCACTATTCAGCTCTAGCTTATGGTGGTGCAGGGGGATTGAACATGGGACTTTGGAATCTCAGGCATGAGTCTCTTTGCATAACCATTATGCTATCTACCCCTACCCTTTATTCTTAATTTTTGAACTTACTTTTATTAGCAGTTTAATAATTAGAGATTTAAATATACACAAAACTTAAATAAGAGGAATTAGAGCTTGGATTGCGTCTGTTAGGCTTTACTTATCCTTTTTTTTATTTTTGAGAGAGATACAGACAAAGAGAAACACTGAGAGGAACACCAGAGCACTGTTCAGCTCTGGCTTATGGTGGTGTGGGTAATTAAACCTGGGATTTTGGAGCATCAGGCGTGAGAGTCTTTTTTTGCCAGTCCTTGTGCTTTGTGCCACATGCACTTAACCCGCTGCGCTACTGCCCAGCCCCTTGTTAGTCTTTTTGCATAACCATTATGCTATCTCCCCTACCCTATCCTTTTCTTTTTAAGGAAGTTTATTATTCAACAAGGGCAACAAAAAGGGGGATAAATAAATAAATAAATAAATAAATAAATAAATAAAAGAAAGTTTACTATTTTACATCATTCTTGTCATGGGATAATTTATCCTTTTTTCTCAAAATTTTGTAGGGTGTTGAAGATGCCTTTTACACACTGGTAAGAGAGATACGTCAGTACAGAATGAAAAAACTCAACAGCAGTGATGATGGCACACAAGGCTGTATGGGTTTGCCCTGTGTGGTCATGTAACGAGGTAAGAATGTAGTTTCTTGACATAAATGTTATTTGTCAGTAAGCAGTTTAGAGGTGTGTCACTTTATTACTAGTGATTTATCATTAGTTTGCAGAATTCCAAGGTTTCATAGGTCGTTTCACACATATATGTATATGTGTGTATATACAGTTCAGTGCACCCACCATCTACCTCCTTGCAAGTTTCTACCTCCTACCAAGTTCCTACCTCTTCCCTTTCCTCTAATTACCACTATATATATATATACATGTATATATATATATATATATATATATATATATCCTTATAGGGATTTGAGGGATCATCACTTCAAAACGAGGTGATAATGACATGTGTACGTTCTTTTCTTATAGATACTTAGTTCTTCAAAAGAGAGCCACTGTCACGGTAAGACAAATTTGGAAAAAGAATATATTAGTCCTGTTCACTTCTTAACCTTGTTTTCCATGTGCTAGCCACTTACACAGATTCTCTTTTTATTTCAGCTGCACTGATACCCTGGTCCTGACTTTCCTGGAGGAGAAGTATTCTTGTAGCTAATATCTTCAGTTTCATAAAAGAAAATCTGGTTACTTCCACATCTCCGAGTAGATCAGTACAATATTCTTTGTTTGAGAAGTTCTCTGAATAACTACCTCCTCACTTGCTTGTCTGACCAGAGAAATGAACCTCTTGTTACACCCCAGTATTTGTCCATTCTAGTTTCTCCTCGACATAAACACCTGCCACCCCCAGAAAACCAAACCATACACATAAATTTTATAGAAAGTAATGTCTTGTATTCTTTATTAACAACTGCTAGTGATTACTGGAACTAAATTTGTTTTGGGAGACTTAAGTTACTATTTCACTGTTACTGTTTGGTTTGTTAGCTGGCATCTACTCTGTACTCAGAAATATGAAAGTGAATACTGGTTTTTGAGTCTTAGTCTTCTGGACTTTCATGTAGTCATAGCCACTTTTCACAATGAAGTGCCTTTTTCTTAAAAATGGTTTTTAGACTTCTTTGTAATAGTCCAATGGAATAGGTGTCTCAGAACCATTATACATGGAAATGAATGTTTGAAATATTTTTATGACCTGTCTTTGAGGGAATGATATGCCAGTGTGAAAGCAGATGCTTTTTTTTTTTTTTAATGCCTGCTGAAGTTGGTTTTCTAGATAACTGTTTTGGATCTCTCCCAGGAGGAAGATAATACTAGAAACAATTATTAGTAGTTTTACTTAATTCTAAACTAATCTCTTTTTAAAAAATCAGTTACCACTTACAATATGTATGTAGTGACCCCACCCCAATAATCTAATGCCCAGTGAATATTAATTTGCATGAAATTTGGGTCACATCAGAAAACTGTACATTTTCAGATGTTCCAAATTGTAATGGTTATGATTTCTTTACAGGCCTCGAGTATATAAACAGATACATTGTCACTGCTTGTGATACCTTAAATTATGTGTATAATTCTTCTTAACCTTTCACTCTGCCTTCCATCCCTCACCCTACAGTGATGGTGTTGCTAAAGGAGCAACATCATATAGTCTTAAAAACTTGAATAAGCCAATGACATCACAGAGAAGTGTTTTCTCATATTCTTTATTGAACCAGTACCTTGAGCTAGTAGTTTTGATGGATGCATGATATTAGTCCTGCAAGAACAAATCAGCACAAATTCTTTACCATGACGGGAAAAACATAGTATCCTGAAAAGGATGAGTTAGTAATGTTTATAAATAAAGTATTTAGTTATGTGGAAACTAAATTAAGCCAATATTTTTTCTCATGTTTTTGAGAGTGAGATTGCCTCATGAAAAAATTTTCTTTTCTTATGGTTCTATCATAGATTTAAAGCAGAATGTTAGTTTGTGCATACCAGCTAACAAAAACTCGCAAGTTTGTTCAGAACAAGTCGTCTTCAGTTAGAAATTACTGTTTTAGAATGGAAGGGAAAATGTGACTATTATGCGTTCTTATTTGCTGATAATATCCTGGTAGTGCACTTAGGAAAAATAGACTTGGATAACAAGTTCCAAGATGGAACTTTCCTTTCTGGTTCCCTAATATGTATATATACTTATTGATGTTCTCTTTCTTCTTCTTTCTTTTTTTTTTTTTGCCTCCAGGGTTATTACTGGGGCTTAGTCCCTGTACTATGATTCCACTGTTCATATAGCCATTTATTTGATTTTTTTTTTTTATAAGACAGAAATTAAGGGAGGGAAAGATAGAGAAAAAAAATAGACACCTGTAGACTGCTTCACTGCTTGTGAAGCGACCCACCTGTAGGTGGGGCACAGGGGGCTCAAACCAGGATCCTTGTGTTGGTTCTTACACTTCATATTATGTGCATTTAATCCAGTGCGCCACTGGCCAACCCCTTCCTTAATTTTTCTCTACTAAGCAAATTTTATAATCCCTTGAAATGGATTAAAAAATAGGGAGAATCATATAGCTGTGCCCAGAGTATAGTAAACAGACAGTTGTGCTCCTAGTGTCAACTGTAAACAAAAAAGGTCAACTGCTTTTTTCTGCTCCTTTTAGAAAATTATAATTTTCCTGAGGGTAAGACTTTGCACTTCAGTTGTCATCTTAGTGTTCTTTCTTTTCCTCCTACTGATATGACTTAACTGTGTGACCCTTTCTAAAGTCAAATGGGAGGAAAGATTCATATTGGGTTCTTGTGCCCATTAACCCTTCTATGATGTACCTAATTTTTTTTTTCAAATATATCCTAGGCACATTTATATCTAACTGGGACCAAAATTCACACTTGAAACTGTACTTTTAATAGCTTCTTAATAGTGATACTTAGGTATGAATTTTGGCAGAAGGGAGTTACCTGCTTACAGTTAAGTACCAAATAACTAGTTCTTACATTACAAAGTATGGCTTTTAATTATGTTTGTGGTTGCTGAAAACAGTTCTAGTTTACCTCAAAATCTGAAAGTCTTTCCCAAGTTAAGTGCCTAGCCAGCTGTCATAAGTTATATACTATATTACTTTGTTGTTCCTTAAATGTTAGCTTTCAGGGTGTGAAAATAAGATGTGTCTAAAAGCTACCATGCCTAATGTGTAAATTAATCTGTTGAGTGTTGTATTAGCCCTAGCAGCTTACTATAAAATGTTACTTGGTAATACAGTATCATAGTTATTTTTCACTTTACGAGCATAATTGGAGTCTATGTATTTTAGTAGGTACCATGTTTAGTCTTTCATCATCCTTTAAACTGCTGTGAATTTTTTGTCTTGACTTGAAAACAAGGATAAAGAAACACGTTAGAGATTTTTTTTCCATTCCAGAATTTAGAAATATAATCATATTTTGCAGTTATGAATTCTTAAAGCTGGCAGCTATGTCCAAGAATTTAAAAAAAGGTGCATTCTTGCTTCTTGTATAAGAAGTAAAGATAATTAGAGAAATTATTTAATTTGGTTGGTTTCTACAAGCAAGGAACTATAAGTGTACATTATTCATCTTTTCTGTTTCTTTAAACAGTCTTAAGTGCCACAGTTATTTTAAAGTATTTTCTACAAGAATTGTTTTAGAAATTATCGGCGATGTAGATATATTTCAAAATGTAAATGGTGGTTTGTTAAGAGCCTGAGTACTGACCTAGTTTGCATCTGTACAAGTTATGCTCTGGAGAGGACAGAGGATATTAAAAAAGTTGTCTGACATATTTCTGTGCTATCATATACAGATAAAAATATCAATTGTGCAATTCTGTTTTAACTGGAACTATTTGACTTCCTGGGCCCTAAGTGAAGTTTTAAGGTTGATATTTTAAGTTGATTATTTTATTGTAAATTAATCCATCCTGGATTTTTTTTTAATTTGGTAGACTTTTTGTTAATGTTTTAAAAAAATAAAAACTGGAAGTTCTTTGCTCTGTCATTCTTTTTTCTGTTGAAATGCCTTTACTAAGTAATTTCAAATGTAAATGTTAAATTTGGATAATGTTGGAAGATCTGAGTTACTTTATCTCAATTTAAAATACTTAAGATTTTACCCACTTTAAATTCTGAAGGTGATTCATAGCCATGATTCTTAACCATATGTCAGTCTCACACATTAATATAAAATGTTTAAAACTGCAAATAAGAGATACTTTTTTACCTGTTTTTACATTAATAGTTTATCAAGCCTTTAAGACATTTTTTAATTTAACTTAAATTTTCAAATTATAAAATAAAAAATATCAAGACCATAGGATAAGGGGTACAATTCCACACAGTCCCCACTACGAGAGTTCTGTATCCCTCCCCTCCCTTGGAAGCTTTCCTATTCTTTATCCCTCTGGGAGTATGGACCCAAGGTCATTATGGGGTGCAGAGGGTGGAATGTCTGCCTTCTATAATTGCTTCTCTGCTGAACATGGGTATTGGCAGGTCAGTCCATACTCTCAGCTTGTTTCTATCTTTCCTTAGTGGGGAAGGGCTCTGGTGAGATGGTTTCCAGGGTACACTGGTAAGTTCATCTGTCCAGGGAAGTCAGGTTGGTGTCATGGTAGCATCCGGAACTTGGTGGCTGAAAAAGCATTAAGATATGAAACAGAACAAATTGTTTAATAACCAGGAACTTAAAGGTAAGAATATAGCAGATAAGATTTGGGGGTCTCCACTTTGGAAGAAGCTATGAAGTCTATATTCCAAGGTGCCCATGACTACTAATTTTTGCCTGAGCCCAGCAGCTAACATGCAGGTGAACCAAAGGTATTTTCTGGGGAGATGGTGTCAGAATTGGAAATAGGACTAGAAAGCTGGATCAGGGAAGAGTAAATTCCAAATATGGGGAATATAAATACCATTAACTGTTAACAAACCCCATGGATTTAATCGGGCCCATATTCACAAGAGGAGCCTGTGCAACCTCTGTATCCCTGTATGTCTGAACTTTCATCTGGTCATAGCTAGGAACATTCTAGGCTGAAGCTCTTGGTTTGGTCCATAATGACATGTTCCAAAGTAATGCTGTGGCCCCTCTCACCCTCTTCTCTTTTTCTCTCATAAATAACCTAATGTAAAACTGTTTAAAAGTTGTAAAAGCATCAGTCCAAGAGTCAAGAGAACATGGATTCCAATTGTGACTTTATTCTGAGTTTCTCTAAAAAAAATAAACTAGGGCAGCTTAGACTTCTCAACTCTATATGGTGATATAGAATAATTTTTTTCTTTACTATCAGAACACTGCTCAGCTCTGGTAAATGATGGTGCAGGGATTGAACCTAAGACTTTGGAGCCTCAGGCATGAGACTCTTTGCATAACCCTTATGCTATCTACCCCTACCTGAAGAATAATTTCTAACCAAGTTTTTTTTTATCCACCTAATGCTATAGTACTGCAATTATACTGTCCTTTGTTTATGCTGCCAAAACTTTTTATGAGAAAGGGGAACCAAGGAACAGGGGTAGATAGCATAATGGTTATGCAAAGAGACTCATGCCTGAGGCTCCAAAGGCCCAGGGTCAATCCCCTGCACCACTGCACCACCATAAGCCAGAGCTGAGTAGTCTGGTAAAAACATAAATGAATAAATAATAGTTGGCTGATGAGACTAAAATATTTTCTTCAAAAATGTATTTATTTGACTGAAACAGCTTAATGATTTTATAAAAGATTCTTGCCTGAGACTCAGGTTCCAAATTCAATCCCTAGCACCACTACAAGTCAGAGCTGAGTAGTTTTCTCATATTTCTATTATTAAAATAACAATGTATTAAAATTTATTCATTAATGACAGGAGGGCGGAACCAGAGCATCACTCTGGTATATGTGATATCTGGAATTGAACTTTGGACCTCATGCTTGAGAGTCCTATGCTTCAATCATGGCACCACTTTTTTTTTTTTTTTGATAGAATGGAGAAATTTAGAGGGAAAGGGGATAGAAAGACAGACACCTGCAGCACTGCTTCACCACTTGTGAAGCCTACCCCCTGAAGTGGGGACTAGGGGGTTGAACTCAAGTCTGTATGCAATGTAATGTCTGCAGTTAACCAGGTGTGCCACCACCCATCCCTTACACAGCACCACTTTCCAGGCCACATGAGACAATTTCTAAATAGTTTAATTGTAAAAATTTATGAAAAATGGAAATTTTGGACTAGTATATAAAGAGTCCCCTCTTCATCTGTCCCCTCTTAGTATGTCTTATGTAAAAGATTTTGTTGCACTAATAACCAACCAATCCTGAAAAGTGACAAAAGGGAAAGAATACTTCCTTGCTTTGATGACAGTTACTTAGAGTATAAATATTTTCAACAAAATGAAAACACAGAGGAACAAATAAATGTTTTAAGAACTTGTTTGGGGAGTCGGGCGGTAGCGCAGCAGGCTAAGCGCAAGTGGCGCAAAGCACAAGGACCAGCTTAAGGATCCCAGTTCGAACCCCGGCTCCCCACCTGCAGGGGAGTCGCTTCACCGCCTGTGAAGCAGGTCTGCAGGTGTCTGTCTTTCTCTCCTCCTCTCTGTCTTCCCCTCCCTCTCTCCATTTCTCTCTGTCCTATCCAACAACGACGACAACAATAATAACTACAACAATAAAACAACAAGGGCAACAAAAGGGAATAAATAAATAAAATAAAAATAAGAACTTGTTTGTTTGGAGTGTGAGGGCCTCCCTCCTGTGCTTCTCTGTGTTAAGGTTTCTATTCTCATAACAAGCATATTCAAGGTCACACTGAGAGGCCATCATAGTTGCATGAGCTACTTGATATCTATAAATACATGTGAGGGGGTCAAGAGGTACTAGTGATCATTTTGCAAACTGCTTAAAAGGCATTTCAGAGAAGGTTCAGTGCCATGACTTGAGAGCACAGAATCAGTGCCCAGTAACCAGATGGGAAGGTTATACTTTCAAAATATCTGGGTAGCAAACTGTCCTATACCTTGGTTAGATTAGGGAGCGGGGCACAGAACTTTGGTGGTAGGAAAAGCATGGAATTATACTCACATTACCTTAGAATCTTGTAAATCAGTATTAAATCACTTTTTTTAAAGTGGGGGCGGAGAGTAGATAGCGTAATGGTTATGTAAACAGACTTTCATACCTGAGGCTTCAAAGTACCAGGTTTTAAGCTCCCACACCACTGTAAGCCAGAGCTGAACAGTGCTCTGAGAAAATAAAAATGGAACTAGGGTGGTCTGGGAGGTGGCACAATGGATAAAGCACTTGACTCTCAAGCGTGAGGTCCTGAGTGAAAGCTCTGGCAGAACATGTCCCAGAGTTATGTCTGGTTCTTTCTCTCTCTCCTCCTATCTTTCTCATCAATCAATAAATAAAATCTTTAAAAAAAAAATGGAACTAGTGAATTGTGCAGCTCAAAGTGCTCCAGACTCATGCCTGAGGCCTCAGAGGTTCCAGATTTGATGTTCAGCACCACTATAAGAGCTGAGCTCTAGTTTCTTATCAAAAGTAGATGTTTTTTAATTTTTAAAAATCTTTATTACTGGATAGAGAGAGATTGAGAGGGGTGGGTAAGTAGACAAAGACACCTGTAACCCTGCTTCACCACTCATGAAGCTTTCCTCCTGTAGGTGGGGGTGAGGGGCTTGAACCCAGATCCTTGTGCACTGCAATGTGTACACTTACCCAGGTGCTCCATTGCCTGGCCCTTGTAAGTCTTTAAAAATAAATAAATACCCTGAATGACCTGGAAGATGGTGCAGTAGATAAAGCATTGCACTTGCAAGCATGAGGTCCAGAGTTTGATCCTGGCATCACATATGCCAGAATGGTGCTCTCCGTCTCTCTCAAAGAAAACCTAAACTTTAGCAACACTAGTCTTACAGTGGTAAAAGAAACATGAAAAAACTCAGTCATGAGCTCGATGTAGACCCCAATGAATCACTATTTTTTTTAAAAAGCTGTTTTTTTTTTTTTAAGACCTTTGGTGTCAGGAATGGTGTTGAGATATATATATATCAAGCAAACAAAAAATTTTTCATTAATGAGAAAAGAGAAGAGAGAGCCGAAGTATTACTCTGGCATATGCACTACAAGGTGTGAAACTCAGGACCTCATACTTGAGGGTCCAACACCTCCTCCTTGACTGAACTAGTTACTCTTATGTGAAGGCTTTAATGCATATTTTACATCATATTTACACCAAAATAGTTTCTCTGCTAGGCTACTGGAGGTAGAGAACATGTTATTTTTCAACCTAAAAGAATGAACTCAGCCTCCTCTTAAAACTGGTGTTAAGTGTCATCAATATGTAGTCACTATAAGGTGAACAAAGCATAGCACCTGTGATATTGAGAGTTAAAGTGACTGTAAGTGTTTCTAAAGATAGAGGCAGCTACATGCCTAGTGGGGAGGGACAGGGAGAGCACATGGCTAGAACTGAGCAGTTGTCTACTAGAGTCTTTAGGTGCAGGAAACTGAAATATTATCCAAGTTAGGGAAAGTAATCTAAAATGACTGATGTGGGAAGTAAATGATAAAATTGGCACCAATACTCTGTAAACAGAGCTTGAGATTTGTGTTATACATGCTATTTAAATCTGAAAGAAAAGTTGAACATTATTTTAAAACATCTTGGTATTCTCCACATTTACAATTCAACTAAGAAGCAACATCTGATACATACATATTTTTCTCAACAAAATGAAGCTTAAGGATATCTTAAAAGTTTGATCACAAAATCTTGAAAGTTTCTGTTTTGACTGTGAATTTGAGGTGTCTGACATTTAGTATTAATGTCCAAAATGAAACTCTAGTATGGCATATGAACTGAAATTGCCAAAGCCTGGCCTCCTGTCTCCCCATCATTCTGTATGTATATGTGTATGTAAATGTATGTGGTGCAACATTTCCTACCAGATTCCACTGTGAGGCGCAGCCACATACCCTAACAAAATATACTGTGGTTAACTGGAATAATTCAACTTTCCTTATGACCATCCTTCCTAATCCAAAAAACTTTGGCAGGTTTTTTTTTTTTTAAGATTTTGTTTATTTATTAATGAGGAAGATAGGAGGAGAGAGAAAGAACCAGACATCACTCCTGCACATGTGCTGCCAGGAATCAAACTCAGGACCGCATGCTTGAGAGTCAAAAGCTTTACCACTGTCCCACCTCCTAGACCATGGCAGGTTTTTATAAGACACCTGTTATATGGCAAGGCATTGTGCTATTCTGTGCACATAATAATGAACCAGAGAGACTTTTGGTACCTTATTCATCTTTTATGTTCTATTGAGAAGATATTTTTTAAATTTCTTTTTTTTAAGATTTAATTTATTTATTAATGAGAAAGACAGGAGGAGAGAGAGAAAGAACCAGACATCACTCTGCTACATGTGCTGCCAGGGATTGAACTCAGGACCTCACACTTGAGAGTCCAATGCTTTATCCACTGTGCCACCTCGCAGACTTTTTTAAAATTTCTTTATAGAGGGATTAATGTTTTGCATTCGACAGTAAATACAATAGTTTGTACATGCATCACATCTCTCAGTTTTCCACATAACAATACAACCCCCACTAGGTCCTCTGTCATCCTTTTTGGACCTGTATTCTTCCCCCACCCACCCTAGAGTCTTTTACTTTGGTGCAATACACCAATTCCAGTTCAGGTTCTACTTGTGTTTTCTCTTCCGATCTTGTTTTTCAACTTCTGTCTGAGAGTGATATCATCCAATATTCATCCTTCTGATTCTGACTTATTTCACTTAACATGATTTGAGAAGAGATTTCCTTTTAAGATTTTGCTTATTAGTGAGAAAGATAGGAGGAGAGAGAGAGACAGACATCACTCTGCTACTGAGAGTTCAATGCCCTATCCACTGTACCACCTCACAGACCACTAGGAGAGATCTCTAAAACAAAATTTCTTAGTTTTATTTTGATTATTACTTCAAAGGAAGACATTATTTACTTGGAGACATAACTTGCTTAGCCTCTGTGTGACTACATTCTTGTCATTGCTCAGTGTCACTTCTCTTCTTATTTTTCTGAGAATACTCAAAGCTACTCAAGAGGCCCAGAAGCTGTCTCATGCTTCATTGCCACCAGGGCTTCTCCTTTTAAAGTAAAGCCTCTGTAGAAACAGAAACTATACGTTGCTTCCAAATTTCAAACTACCCTTCCATGGCACTTTGCATTTAGTCCTCACAACCACCTTGTAAAATAGGAAGCGTCTCTTTTTCATGGAGTAGAAAGGTACTTAATTAAAAAAAAAAGTAAGTATTACAGTTAGAGTATAGATTTGACTCTGAATGAGAAAAACATCACACACATATTAATACAGTTAGCTAAAGAGAAAATGAAACCCCCTAAAAATGATGTATGTAATCCAGATTTAAACTCAGGTCTGATGGTTTTAGATTGATTGATTGATTGATTTAGACTAGCTAGTAGTTTTCAAACCATGCTGTTAGAAAGCCTTGTAGTATCATAAATGAAACTTAAAATCTGAGTGGGTGAGGCTCTGCTCTTCCTCTTCAACCATAGCAGTTTCACTTCCATCTGTCTTTCATTTTAGCCTTCCACTGAGATTTAGTTTGAAATTTTCTTCTAAACAGTTTTAATTTCCACTTTCCAACCTCTATACCCTTTGTATTTATTTTTACTTGCTTGTTTTACTACAGCACTGCTCAACTCTGACTTATGGTGGTGGTGCGGATGCAGGGAGGATAGAACCTGGGACTTTGAAGCCTCAGGCCTGAGAGTTTCTTTGCATAACAATTTTGCTATCTACCAGTCTGAAAATTTCAAAAGAAAAATTTATTTATTTTTTAAAGTTTATTCATGAGAAAGAATGAAACAGTAGCTACCGCTGTTCACTACTACATGACCACACAGCATATATTTTCTTCCAACAGAAACAGTACACTATTGAAACTGAGGTAGTTTTTAATTTG